>NW_027365000.1:0-150681 GCF_046119375.1 Phyllobates terribilis | reverse complement strand
TTGTGCATTTACAATATTCATTGATTTTTGCCATTGAAAAACGTCCAGAAATGATTGAAGCTACTGACTGAATGAAAGGAGCTGGCATCTCACTCTCTTTGAAATCTTCTTTATCATGCTAAGAGGAGCAGGAAAAAGCAAAAAAATTCAGAATTGCACCTTGCAATGCGGAGAAATTACTGTTTGTGCATTTACAATATTCATTGATTTTTGCCATTGAAAAACATCATGTTATTCATATACCAGAAATGATTGAAGCTACTGACTGAATGAAAGGAGCTGGCATCTCACTCTCTTTGAATCTTCTTTATCATGCTAAGAGGAGCAGGAAAAAGCAAAAAATTTCAGAATTGCACCTTGCAATGCGGAGAAATTACTGTTTGTGCATTTACAATATTCATTGATTTTTGCCATTGAAAAACGTCCAGAAATGATTGAAGCTACTGACTGAATGAAAGGAACTGGCATCTCACTCTCTTTGAATCTTCTTTATCATGCTAAGAGGAGCAGGAAAAAGCAAAAAATTCAGAATTGCACCTTGCAATGCGGAGAAATTACTGTTTGTGCATTTACAATATTCATTGATTTTTGCCATTGAAAAACATCATGTTATTCATATACCAGAAATGTTTGAAGCTACTGACTGAATGAAAGGAGCTGGCATCTCACTCTCTTTGAATCTTCTTTATCATGCTAAGAGGAGCAGGAAAAAGCAAAAAATTTCAGAATTGCACCTTGCAATGCGGAGAAATTACTGTTTGTGCATTTACAATATTCATTGATTTTTGCCATTGAAAAACGTCCAGAAATGATTGAAGCTACTGACTGAATGAAAGGAGCTGGCATCTCACTCTCTTTGAATCTTCTTTATCATGCTAAGAGGAGCAGGAAAAAGCAAAAAATTTCAGAATTGCACCTTGCAATGCGGAGAAATTACTGTTTGTGCATTTACAATATTCATTGATTTTTGCCATTGAAAAACATCATGTTATTCATATACCAGAAATGATTGAAGCTACTGACTGAATGAAAGGAGCTGGCATCTCACTCTCTTTGAATCTTCTTTATCATGCTAAGAGGAGCAGGAAAAAGCAAAAATTTCAGAATTGCACCTTGCAATGCGGAGAAATTACTGTTTGTGCATTTACAATATTCATTGATTTTTGCCATTGAAAAACGTCCAGAAATGATTGAAGCTACTGACTGAATGAAAGGAGCTGGCATCTCACTCTCTTTGAATCTTCTTTATCATGCTAAGAGGAGCAGGAAAAAGCAAAAAATTTCAGAATTGCACCTTGCAATGCGGAGAAATTACTGTTTGTGCATTTACAATATTCATTGATTTTTGCCATTGAAAAACGTCCAGAAATGATTGAAGCTACTGACTGAATGAAAGGAGCTGGCATCTCACTCTCTTTGAATCTTCTTTATCATGCTAAGAGGAGCAGGAAAAAGCAAAAAATTTCAGAATTGCACCTTGCAATGCGGAGAAATTACTGTTTGTGCATTTACAATATTCATTGATTTTTGCCATTGAAAAACATCATGTTATTCATATACCAGAAATGATTGAAGCTACTGACTGAATGAAAGGAGCTGGCATCTCACTCTCTTTGAATCTTCTTTATCATGCTAAGAGGAGCAGGAAAAAGCAAAAAATTTCAGAATTGCACCTTGCAATGCGGAGAAATTACTGTTTGTGCATTTACAATATTCATTGATTTTTGCCATTGAAAAACGTCCAGAAATGATTGAAGCTACTGACTGAATGAAAGGAGCTGGCATCTCACTCTCTTTGAATCTTCTTTATCATGCTAAGAGGAGCAGGAAAAAGCAAAAAATTTCAGAATTGCACCTTGCAATGCGGAGAAATTACTGTTTGTGCATTTACAATATTCATTGATTTTTGCCATTGAAAAAACATTATTCTCCAGAAATGATTGAAGCTACTGACTGAATGAAAGGAGCTGGCATCTCACTCTCTTTGAATCTTCTTTATCATGCTAAGAGGAGCAGGAAAAAGCAAAAAATTTCAGAATTGCACCTTGCAATGCGGAGAAATTACTGTTTGTGCATTTACAATATTCATTGATTTTTGCCATTGAAAAACATCATGTATTCATATCCAGAAATGATTGAAGCTACTGACTGAATGAAAGGAGCTGGCATCTCACTCTCTTTGAATCTTCTTTATCATGCTAAGAGGAGCAGGAAAAAGCAAAAAATTTCAGAATTGCACCTTGCAATGCGGAGAAATTACTGTTTGTGCATTTACAATATTCATTGATTTTTGCCATTGAAAAACTGTATCATATCCAGAAATGATTGAAGCTACTGACTGAATGAAAGGAGCTGGCATCTCACTCTCTTTGAATCTTCTTTATCATGCTAAGAGGAGCAGGAAAAAGCAAAAAATTTCAGAATTGCACCTTGCAATGCGGAGAAATTACTGTTTGTGCATTTACAATATTCATTGATTTTTGCCATTGAAAAACATCATGTTATTCATATACCAGAAATGATTGAAGCTACTGACTGAATGAAAGGAGCTGGCATCTCACTCTCTTTGAATCTTCTTTATCATGCTAAGAGGAGCAGGAAAAAGCAAAAAATTTCAGAATTGCACCTTGCAATGCGGAGAAATTACTGTTTGTGCATTTACAATATTCATTGATTTTTGCCATTGAAAAACGTCCAGAAATGATTGAAGCTACTGACTGAATGAAAGGAGCTGGCATCTCACTCTCTTTGAATCTTCTTTATCATGCTAAGAGGAGCAGGAAAAAGCAAAAATTTCAGAATTGCACCTTGCAATGCGGAGAAATTACTGTTTGTGCATTTACAATATTCATTGATTTTTGCCATTGAAAAACGTCCAGAAATGATTGAAGCTACTGACTGAATGAAAGGAGCTGGCATCTCACTCTCTTTGAATCTTCTTTATCATGCTAAGAGGAGCAGGAAAAAGCAAAAAATTTCAGAATTGCACCTTGCAATGCGGAGAAATTACTGTTTGTGCATTTACAATATTCATTGATTTTTGCCATTGAAAAACATCATGTTATTCATATACCAGAAATGTTTGTAGCTACTGACTGAATGAAAGGAGCTGGCATCTCACTCTCTTTGAATCTTCTTTATCATGCTAAGAGGAGCAGGAAAAAGCAAAAAATTTCAGAATTGCACCTTGCAATGCGGAGAAATTACTGTTTGTGCATTTACAATATTCATTGATTTTTGCCATTGAAAAACGTCCAGAAATGATTGAAGCTACTGACTGAATGAAAGGAGCTGGCATCTCACTCTCTTTTGAATCTTCTTTATCATGCTAAGAGGAGCAGGAAAAAGCAAAAAATTTCAGAATTGCACCTTGCAATGCGGAGAAATTACTGTTTGTGCATTTACAATATTCATTGATTTTTGCCATTGAAAAACGTCCAGAAATGATTGAAGCTACTGACTGAATGAAAGGAGCTGGCATCTCACTCTCTTTGAATCTTCTTTATCATGCTAAGAGGAGCAGGAAAAAGCAAAAAATTTCAGAATTGCACCTTGCAATGCGGAGAAATTACTGTTTGTGCATTTACAATATTCATTGATTTTTGCCATTGAAAAACATCATGTTATTCATATACCAGAAATGTTTGAAGCTACTGACTGAATGAAAGGAGCTGGCATCTCACTCTCTTTGAATCTTCTTTATCATGCTAAGAGGAGCAGGAAAAAGCAAAAAATTTCAGAATTGCACCTTGCAATGCGGAGAAATTACTGTTTGTGCATTTACAATATTCATTGATTTTTGCCATTGAAAAACGTCCAGAAATGATTGAAGCTACTGACTGAATGAAAGGAGCTGGCATCTCACTCTCTTTGAATCTTCTTTATCATGCTAAGAGGAGCAGGAAAAAGCAAAAAATTTCAGAATTGCACCTTGCAATGCGGAGAAATTACTGTTTGTGCATTTACAATATTCATTGATTTTTGCCATTGAAAAACATCATGTTATTCATATACCAGAAATGTTTGTAGCTACTGACTGAATGAAAGGAGCTGGCATCTCACTCTCTTTGAATCTTCTTTATCATGCTAAGAGGAGCAGGAAAAAGCAAAAAATTTCAGAATTGCACCTTGCAATGCGGAGAAATTACTGTTTGTGCATTTACAATATTCATTGATTTTTGCCATTGAAAAACGTCCAGAAATGATTGAAGCTACTGACTGAATGAAAGGAGCTGGCATCTCACTCTCTTTGAATCTTCTTTATCATGCTAAGAGGAGCAGGAAAAAGCAAAAAATTTCAGAATTGCACCTTGCAATGCGGAGAAATTACTGTTTGTGCATTTACAATATTCATTGATTTTTGCCATTGAAAAACACATGTATTCATATACCAGAAATGATTGAAGCTACTGACTGAATGAAAGGAGCTGGCATCTCACTCTCTTTGAATCTTCTTTATCATGCTAAGAGGAGCAGGAAAAAGCAAAAAATTTCAGAATTGCACCTTGCAATGTGGAGAAATTACTGTTTGTGCATTTACAATATTCAATGATTTTTGCCATTGAAAAACATGTTATTCATATACCAGAAATGTTTGAAGCTACTGACTGAATGAAAGGAGCTGGCACCTCACTCTCTTTGAATCTTCTTTATCATGCTAAGAGGAGCAGGAAAAAGCAAAAAATTTCAGAATTGCACCTTGCAATGCGGAGAAATTACTGTTTGTGCATTTACAATATTCATTGATTTTTGCCATTGAAAAACATCCAGAAATGATTGAAGGTACTGACTGAATGAAAGGAGCTGGCATCTCACTCTCTTTGAATCTTCTTTATCATGCTAAGAGGAGCAGGAAAAAGCAAAAAATTTCAGAATTGCACCTTGCAATGCGGAGAAATTACTGTTTGTGCATTTACAATATTCATTGATTTTTGCCATTGAAAAACGTCCAGAAATGATTGAAGCTACTGACTGAATGAAAGGAGCTGGCATCTCACTCTCTTTGAATCTTCTTTATCATGCTAAGAGGAGCAGGAAAAAGCCAAAAATTTCAGAATTGCACCTGCAATGCGGAGAAATTACAGTTTGTGCATTTACAATATTCATTGATTTTTGCCATTGAAAAACATCCAGAAATGATTGAAGCTACTGACTGAATGAAAGGAGCTGGCATCTCACTCTCTTTGAATATTCTTTATCATGCTAAGAGGAGCAGGAAAAAGCAAAAAATTTCAGAATTGCACCTTGCAATGCGGAGAAATTACTGTTTGTGCATTTACAATATTCATTGATTTTTGTCATTGAAAAACATCATGTTATTCATATACCAGAAATGTTTGAAGCTACTGACTGAATGAAAGGAGCTGGCATCTCACTCTCTTTGAATCTTCTTTATCATGCTAAGAGGAGCAGGAAAAAGCAAAAAATTTCAGAATTGCACCTTGCAATGCGGAGAAATTACTGTTTGTGCATTTACAATATTCATTGATTTTTGCCATTGAAAAACCATCATGTTATCATATACCAGAAATGTTTGAAGCTACTGACTGAATGAAAGGAGCTGGCATCTCACTCTCTTTGAATCTTCTTTATCATGCTAAGAGGAGCAGGAAAAAGCAAAAAATTTCAGAATTGCACCTTGCAATGTGGAGAAATTACTGTTTGTGCATTTACAATATTCATTGATTTTTACCATTGAAAAACGTCCAGAAATGATTGAAGCTACTGACTGAATGAAAGTAGCTGGCATCTCACTCTCTTTGAATCTTCTTTATCATGCTAAGAGGAGCAGGAAAAAGCAAAAAATTTCAGAATTGCACCTTGCAATGCAGAGAAATTACTGTTTGTGCATTTACAATATTCATTGATTTTTGCCATTGAAAAACATCATGTTATTCATATACCAGAAATGTTTGAAGCTACTGACTGAATGAAAGGAGCTGGCATCTCACTCTCTTTGAATCTTCTTTATCATGCTAAGAGGAGCAGGAAAAAGCAAAAAATTTCAGAATTGCACCTTGCAATGTGGAGAAATTACTGTTTGTGCATTTACAATATTCATTGATTTTTACCATTGAAAAACGTCCAGAAATGATTGAAGCTACTGACTGAATGAAAGTAGCTGGCATCTCACTCTCTTTGAATCTTCTTTATCATGCTAAGAGGAGCAGGAAAAAGCAAAAAATTTCAGACTTGCACCTTGCAATGCGGAGAAATTACTGTTTGTGCATTTACAATATTCATTGATTTTTGCCATTGAAAAACATCATGTTATTCATATACCAGAAATGTTTGAAGCTACTGACTGAATGAAAGGAGCTGGCATCTCACTCTCTTTGAATCTTCTTTATCATGCTAAGAGGAGCAGGAAAAAGCAAAAAATTTCAGAATTGCACCTTGCAATGCGGAGAAATTACTGTTTGTGCATTTACAATATTCATTGATTTTTGCCATTGAAAAACATCCAGAAATGATTGAAGCTACTGACTGAATGAAAGGAGCTGGCATCTCACTCTCTTTGAATCTTGTTTATCATGCTAAGAGGAGCAGGAAAAAGCAAAAAATTTCAGAATTGCACCTTGCAATGCGGAGAAATTACTGTTTGTGCATTTACAATATTCATTGATTTTTGCCATTGAAAAACGTCCAGAAATGATTGAAGCTACTGACTGAATGAAAGGAGCTGGCATCTCACTCTCTTTGAATCTTCTTTATCATGCTAAGAGGAGCAGGAAAAAGCAAAAAATTTCAGAATTGCACCTTGCAATGCGGAGAAATTACTGTTTTTGCATTTACAATATTCATTGATTTTTGCCATTGAAAAACATCATGTTATTCATATACCAGAAATGATTGAAGCTACTGACTGAATGAAAGGAGCTGGCATCTCACTCTCTTTGAATCTTCTTTATCATGCTAAGAGGAGCAGGAAAAAGCAAAAAATTTCAGAATTGCACCTTGCAATGCGGAGAAATTACTGTTTGTGCATTTACAATATTCATTGATTTTTGCCATTGAAAAACGTCCAGAAATGATTGAAGCTACTGACTGAATGAAAGGAACTGGCATCTCACTCTCTTTGAATCTTCTTTATCATGCTAAGAGGAGCAGGAAAAAGCAAAAAATTTCAGAATTGCACCTTGCAATGCGGAGAAATTACTGTTTGTGCATTTACAAAATTCATTGATTTTTGCCATTGAAAAACGTCCAGAAATGATTGAAGCTACTGACTGAATGAAAGGAGCTGGCATCTCACTCTCTTTGAATCTTCTTTATCATGCTAAGAGGAGCAGGAAAAAGCAAAAAATTTCAGAATTGCACCTTGCAATGCGGAGAAATTACTGTTTGTGCATTTACAATATTCATTGATTTTTGACATTGAAAAACATCATGTTATTCATATACCAGAAATGATTGAAGCTACTGACTGAATGAAAGGAGCTGGCATCTCACTCTCTTTGAATCTTCTTTATCATGCTAAGAGGAGCAGGAAAAAGCAAAAAATTTCAGAATTGCACCTTGCAATGCGGAGAAATTACTGTTTGTGCATTTACAATATTCATTGATTTTTGCCATTGAAAAACGTCCAGAAATGATTGAAGCTACTGACTGAATGAAAGGAACTGGCATCTCACTCTCTTTGAATCTTCTTTATCATGCTAAGAGGAGCAGGAAAAAGCAAAAAATTTCAGAATTGCACCTTGCAATGCGGAGAAATTACTGTTTGTGCATTTACAAAATTAATTGATTTTTGCCATTGAAAAACATCATGTTATTCATATACCAGAAATGTTTGAAGCTACTGACTGAATGAAAGGAGCTGACATCTCACTCTCTTTGAATCTTCTTTATCATGCTAAGAGGAGCAGGAAAAAGCAAAAAATTTCAGAATTGCACCTTGCAATGCGGAGAAATTACTGTTTGTGCATTTACAATATTCATTGATTTTTGCCATTGAAAAACGTCCAGAAATGATTGAAGCTACTGACTGAATGAAAGGAGCTGGCATCTCACTCTCTTTGAATCTTCTTTATCATGCTAAGAGGAGCAGGAAAAAGCAAAAAATTTCAGAATTGCACCTTGCAATGCGGAGAAATTACTGTTTTTGCATTTACAATATTCATTGATTTTTGCCATTGAAAAACATCATGTTATTCATATACCAGAAATGATTGAAGCTACTGACTGAATGAAAGGAGCTGGCATCTCACTCTCTTTGAATCTTCTTTATCATGCTAAGAGGAGCAGGAAAAAGCAAAAAATTTCAGAATTGCACCTTGCAATGCGGAGAAATTACTGTTTGTGCATTTACAATATTCATTGATTTTTGCCATTGAAAAACGTCCAGAAATGATTGAAGCTACTGACTGAATGAAAGGAACTGGCATCTCACTCTCTTTGAATCTTCTTTATCATGCTAAGAGGAGCAGGAAAAAGCAAAAAATTTCAGAATTGCACCTTGCAATGCGGAGAAATTACTGTTTGTGCATTTACAAAATTCATTGATTTTTGCCATTGAAAAACGTCCAGAAATGATTGAAGCTACTGACTGAATGAAAGGAGCTGGCATCTCACTCTCTTTGAATCTTCTTTATCATGCTAAGAGGAGCAGGAAAAAGCAAAAAATTTCAGAATTGCACCTTGCAATGCCGAGAAATTACTGTTTGTGCATTTACAATATTCATTGATTTTTGCCATTGAAAAACATCATGTTATTCATATACCAGAAATGATTGAAGCTACTGACTGAATGAAAGGAGCTGGCATCTCACTCTCTTTGAATCTTCTTTATCATGCTAAGAGGAGCAGGAAAAAGCAAAAAATTTCAGAATTTCACCTTGCAATGCGGAGAAATTACTGTTTGTGCATTTACAATATTCATTGATTTTTGCCATTGAAAAACGTCCAGAAATGATTGAAGCTACTGACTGAATGAAAGGAGCTGGCATCTCACTCTCTTTGAATCTTCTTTATCATGCTAAGAGGAGCAGGAAAAAGCAAAAAATTTCAGAATTGCACCTTGCAATGCGGAGAAATTACTCTTTGTGCATTTACAATATTCTTTGATTTTTGCCATTGAAAAACATCATGTTATTCATATACCAGAAATGTTTGAAGCTACTGACTGAATGAAAGGAGCTGGCATCTCACTCTCTTTGAATCTTCTTTATCATGCTAAGAGGAGCAGGAAAAAGCAAAAAATTTCAGAATTGCACCTTGCAATGCGGAGAAATTACTGTTTGTGCATTTACAATATTCATTGATTTTTGCCATTGAAAAACGTCCAGAAATGATTGAAGCTACTGACTGAATGAAAGGAGCTGGCATCTCACTCTCTTTGAATCTTCTTTATCATGCTAAGAGTAGCAGGAAAAAGCAAAAAATTTCAGAATTGCACCTTGCAATGCGGAGAAATTACTGTTTGTGCATTTACAATATTCATTGATTTTTGCCATTGAAAAACATCATGTTATTCATATACCAGAAATGTTTGTAGCTACTGACTGAATGAAAGGAGCTGGCATCTCACTCTCTTTGAATCTTCTTTATCATGCTAAGAGGAGCAGGAAAAAGCAAAAAATTTCAGAATTGCACCTTGCAATGCGGAGAAATTACTGTTTGTGCATTTACAATATTCATTGATTTTTGCCATTGAAAAACGTCCAGAAATGATTGAAGCTACTGACTGAATGAAAGGAGCTGGCATCTCACTCTCTTTGAATCTTCTTTATCATGCTAAGAGGAGCAGGAAAAAGCAAAAAATTTCAGAATTGCACCTTGCAATGCGGAGAAATTACTGTTTGTGCATTTACAATATTCATTGATTTTTGCCATTGAAAAACTTCCAGAAATGATTGAAGCTACTGACTGAATGAAAGGAGCTGGCATCTCACTCTCTTTGAATCTTCTTTATCATGCTAAGAGGAGCAGGAAAAAGCAAAAAATTTCAGAATTGCACCTTGCAATGCGGAGAAATTACTCTTTGTGCATTTACAATATTCATTGATTTTTGCCATTGAAAAACATCATGTTATTCATATACCAGAAATGTTTGAAGCTACTGACTGAATGAAAGGAGCTGGCATCTCACTCTCTTTGAATCTTCTTTATCATGCTAAGAGGAGCAGGAAAAAGCAAAAATTTCAGAATTGCACATTGCAATGCGGAGAAATTACTGTTTGTGCATTTACAATATTCATTGATTTTTGCCATTGAAAAACATCATGTTATTCATATACCAGAAATGTTTGAAGCTACTGACTGAATGAAAGGAGCTGGCATCTCACTCTCTTTGAATCTTCTTTATCATGCTGAGGAGCAGGAAAAAGCAAAAAATTTCAGAATTGCACCTTGCAATGTGGAGAAATTACTGTTTGTGCATTTACAATATTCATTGATTTTTACCATTGAAAAACGTCCAGAAATGATTGAAGCTACTGACTGAATGAAAGTAGCTGGCATCTCATTCTCTTTGAATCTTCTTTATCATGCTAAGAGGAGCAGGAAAAAGCAAAAAATTTCAGACTTGCACCTTGCAATGCGGAGAAATTACTGTTTGTGCATTTACAATATTCATTGATTTTTGCCATTGAAAAACATCATGTTATTCATATACCAGAAATGTTTGAAGCTACTGACTGAATGAAAGGAGCTGGCATCTCACTCTCTTTGAATCTTCTTTATCATGCTAAGAGGAGCAGGAAAAAGCAAAAAATTTCAGAATTGCACCTTGCAATGCGGAGAAATTACTGTTTGTGCATTTACAATATTCATTGATTTTTGCCATTGAAAAACGTCCAGAAATGATTGAAGCTACTGACTGAATGAAAGGAGCTGGCATCTCACTCTCTTTGAATCTTCTTTATCATGCTAAGAGAAGCAGGAAAAAGCAAAAAATTTCAGAATTGCACCTTGCAATGCGGAGAAATTACTGTTTGTGCATTTACAATATTCATTGATTTTTGCCATTGAAAAACGTCCAGAAATGATTGAAGCTACTGACTGAATGAAAGGAGCTGGCATCTCACTCTCTTTGAATCTTCTTTATCATGCTAAGAGGAGCAGGAAAAATCAAAAAATTTCAGAATTGCACCTTGCAATGTGGAGAAATTACTGTTTGTGCATTTACAATATTCAATGATTTTTGCCATTGAAAAACATGTTATTCATATACCAGAAATGTTTGAAGCTACTGACTGAATGAAAGGAGCTGGCACCTCACTCTCTTTGAATCTTCTTTATCATGCTAAGAGGAGCGGGAAAAAGCAAAAAATTTCAGAATTGCACCTTGCAATGCGGAGAAATTACTGTTTGTGCATTTACAATATTCATTGATTTTTGCCATTGAAAAACATCCAGAAATGATTGAAGGTACTGACTGAATGAAAGGAGCTGGCATCTCACTCTCTTTGAATCTTCTTTATCATGCTAAGAGGAGCAGGAAAAAGCAAAAAATTTCAGAATTGCACCTTGCAATGCGGAGAAATTACTGTTTGTGCATTTACAATATTCATTGATTTTTGCCATTGAAAAACGTCCAGAAATGATTGAAGCTACTGACTGAATGAAAGGAGCTGGCATCTCACTCTCTTTGAATCTTCTTTATCATGCTAAGAGGAGCAGGAAAAAGCCAAAAATTTCAGAATTGCACCTTGCAATGCGGAGAAATTACAGTTTGTGCATTTACAATATTCATTGATTTTTGCCATTGAAAAACATCCAGAAATGATTGAAGCTACTGACTGAATGAAAGGAGCTGGCATCTCACTCTCTTTGAATATTCTTTATCATGCTAAGAGGAGCAGGAAAAAGCAAAAAATTTCAGAATTGCACCTTGCAATGCGGAGAAATTACTGTTTGTGCATTTACAATATTCATTGATTTTTGCCATTGAAAAACATCATGTTATTCATATACCAGAAATGTTTGAAGCTACTGACTGAATGAAAGGAGCTGGCATCTCACTCTCTTTGAATCTTCTTTATCATGCTAAGAGGAGCAGGAAAAAGCAAAAAATTTCAGAATTGCACCTTGCAATGCGGAGAAATTACTGTTTGTGCATTTACAATATTCATTGATTTTTGCCATTGAAAAACATCATGTTATTCATATACCAGAAATGTTTGAAGCTACTGACTGAATGAAAGGAGCTGGCATCTCACTCTCTTTGAATCTTCTTTATCATGCTAAGAGGAGCAGGAAAAAGCAAAAAATTTCAGAATTGCACCTTGCAATGTGGAGAAATTACTGTTTGTGCATTTACAATATTCATTGATTTTTACCATTGAAAAACGTCCAGAAATGATTGAAGCTACTGACTGAATGAAAGTAGCTGGCATCTCACTCTCTTTGAATCTTCTTTATCATGCTAAGAGGAGCAGGAAAAAGCAAAAAATTTCAGAATTGCACCTTGCAATGCAGAGAAATTACTGTTTGTGCATTTACAATATTCATTGATTTTTGCCATTGAAAAACATCATGTTATTCATATACCAGAAATGTTTGAAGCTACTGACTGAATGAAAGGAGCTGGCATCTCACTCTCTTTGAATCTTCTTTATCATGCTAAGAGGAGCAGGAAAAAGCAAAAAATTTCAGAATTGCACCTTGCAATGTGGAGAAATTACTGTTTGTGCATTTACAATATTCATTGATTTTTACCATTGAAAAACGTCCAGAAATGATTGAAGCTACTGACTGAATGAAAGTAGCTGGCATCTCACTCTCTTTGAATCTTCTTTATCATGCTAAGAGGAGCAGGAAAAAGCAAAAAATTTCAGACTTGCACCTTGCAATGCGGAGAAATTACTGTTTGTGCATTTACAATATTCATTGATTTTTGCCATTGAAAAACATCATGTTATTCATATACCAGAAATGTTTGAAGCTACTGACTGAATGAAAGGAGCTGGCATCTCACTCTCTTTGAATCTTCTTTATCATGCTAAGAGGAGCAGGAAAAAGCAAAAAATTTCAGAATTGCACCTTGCAATGCGGAGAAATTACTGTTTGTGCATTTACAATATTCATTGATTTTTGCCATTGAAAAACATCCAGAAATGATTGAAGCTACTGACTGAATGAAAGGAGCTGGCATCTCACTCTCTTTGAATCTTGTTTATCATGCTAAGAGGAGCAGGAAAAAGCAAAAAATTTCAGAATTGCACCTTGCAATGCGGAGAAATTACTGTTTGTGCATTTACAATATTCATTGATTTTTGCCATTGAAAAACGTCCAGAAATGATTGAAGCTACTGACTGAATGAAAGGAGCTGGCATCTCACTCTCTTTGAATCTTCTTTATCATGCTAAGAGGAGCAGGAAAAAGCAAAAAATTTCAGAATTGCACCTTGCAATGCGGAGAAATTACTGTTTTTGCATTTACAATATTCATTGATTTTTGCCATTGAAAAACATCATGTTATTCATATACCAGAAATGATTGAAGCTACTGACTGAATGAAAGGAGCTGGCATCTCACTCTCTTTGAATCTTCTTTATCATGCTAAGAGGAGCAGGAAAAAGCAAAAAATTTCAGAATTGCACCTTGCAATGCGGAGAAATTACTGTTTGTGCATTTACAATATTCATTGATTTTTGCCATTGAAAAACGTCCAGAAATGATTGAAGCTACTGACTGAATGAAAGGAACTGGCATCTCACTCTCTTTGAATCTTCTTTATCATGCTAAGAGGAGCAGGAAAAAGCAAAAAATTTCAGAATTGCACCTTGCAATGCGGAGAAATTACTGTTTGTGCATTTACAAAATTAATTGATTTTTGCCATTGAAAAACATCATGTTATTCATATACCAGAAATGTTTGAAGCTACTGACTGAATGAAAGGAGCTGACATCTCACTCTCTTTGAATCTTCTTTATCATGCTAAGAGGAGCAGGAAAAAGCAAAAAATTTCAGAATTGCACCTTGCAATGCGGAGAAATTACTGTTTGTGCATTTACAATATTCATTGATTTTTGCCATTGAAAAACGTCCAGAAATGATTGAAGCTACTGACTGAATGAAAGGAGCTGGCATCTCACTCTCTTTGAATCTTCTTTATCATGCTAAGAGGAGCAGGAAAAAGCAAAAAATTTCAGAATTGCACCTTGCAATGCGGAGAAATTACTGTTTTTGCATTTACAATATTCATTGATTTTTGCCATTGAAAAACATCATGTTATTCATATACCAGAAATGATTGAAGCTACTGACTGAATGAAAGGAGCTGGCATCTCACTCTCTTTGAATCTTCTTTATCATGCTAAGAGGAGCAGGAAAAAGCAAAAAATTTCAGAATTGCACCTTGCAATGCGGAGAAATTACTGTTTGTGCATTTACAATATTCATTGATTTTTGCCATTGAAAAACGTCCAGAAATGATTGAAGCTACTGACTGAATGAAAGGAACTGGCATCTCACTCTCTTTGAATCTTCTTTATCATGCTAAGAGGAGCAGGAAAAAGCAAAAAATTTCAGAATTGCACCTTGCAATGCGGAGAAATTACTGTTTGTGCATTTACAAAATTCATTGATTTTTGCCATTGAAAAACGTCCAGAAATGATTGAAGCTACTGACTGAATGAAAGGAGCTGGCATCTCACTCTCTTTGAATCTTCTTTATCATGCTAAGAGGAGCAGGAAAAAGCAAAAAATTTCAGAATTGCACCTTGCAATGCCGAGAAATTACTGTTTGTGCATTTACAATATTCATTGATTTTTGCCATTGAAAAACATCATGTTATTCATATACCAGAAATGATTGAAGCTACTGACTGAATGAAAGGAGCTGGCATCTCACTCTCTTTGAATCTTCTTTATCATGCTAAGAGGAGCAGGAAAAAGCAAAAAATTTCAGAATTGCACCTTGCAATGCGGAGAAATTACTGTTTGTGCATTTACAATATTCATTGATTTTTGCCATTGAAAAACGTCCAGAAATGATTGAAGCTACTGACTGAATGAAAGGAACTGGCATCTCACTCTCTTTGAATCTTCTTTATCATGCTAAGAGGAGCAGGAAAAAGCAAAAAATTTCAGAATTGCACCTTGCAATGCGGAGAAATTACTGTTTGTGCATTTACAAAATTCATTGATTTTTGCCATTGAAAAACATCATGTTATTCATATACCAGAAATGTTTGAAGCTACTGACTGAATGAAAGGAGCTGACATCTCACTCTCTTTGAATCTTCTTTATCATGCTAAGAGGAGCAGGAAAAAGCAAAAAATTTCAGAATTGCACCTTGCAATGCGGAGAAATTACTGTTTGTGCATTTACAATATTCATTGATTTTTGCCATTGAAAAACGTCCAGAAATGATTGAAGCTACTGACTGAATGAAAGGAGCTGGCATCTCACTCTCTTTGAATCTTCTTTATCATGCTAAGAGGAGCAGGAAAAAGCAAAAAATTTCAGAATTGCACCTTGCAATGCGGAGAAATTACTGTTTGTGCATTTACAATATTCATTGATTTTTGCCATTGAAAAACATCATGTTATTCATATACCAGAAATGATTGAAGCTACTGACTGAATGAAAGGAGCTGGCATCTCACTCTCTTTGAATCTTCTTTATCATGCTAAGAGGAGCAGGAAAAAGCAAAAAATTTCAGAATTGCACCTTGCAATGTGGAGAAATTACTGTTTGTGCATTTACAATATTCATTGATTTTTACCATTGAAATTCGTCCAGAAATGATTGAAGCTACTGACTGAATGAAAGTAGCTGGCATCTCACTCTCTTTGAATCTTCTTTATCATGCTAAGAGGAGCAGGAAAAAGCAAAAAATTTCAGACTTGCACATTGCAATGTGGAGAAATTACTGTTTGTGCATTTACAATATTCATTGATTTTTGCCATTGAAAAACATCATGTTATTCATATACCAGAAATGTTTGAAGCTACTGACTGAATGAAAGGAGCTGGCATCTCACTCTCTTTGAATCTTCTTTATCATGCTAAGAGGAGCAGGAAAAAGCAAAAAATTTCAGAATTGCACCTTGCAATGCGGAGAAATTACTGTTTGTGCATTTACAATATTCATTGATTTTTGCCATTGAAAAACGTCCAGAAATGATTGAAGCTACTGACTGAATGAAAGGAGCTGGCATCTCACTCTCTTTGAATCTTGTTTATCATGCTAAGAGGAGCAGAAAAAAGCAAAAAATTTCAGAATTGCACCTTGCAATGCGGAGAAATTACTGTTTGTGCATTTACAATATTCATTGATTTTTGCCATTGAAAAACGTCCAGAAATGATTGAAGCTACTGACTGAATGAAAGGAGCTGGCATCTCACTCTCTTTGAATCTTCTTTATCATGCTAAGAGGAGCAGGAAAAAGCAAAAAAATTCAGAATTGCACCTTGCAATGCGGAGAAATTACTGTTTGTGCATTTACAATATTCATTGATTTTTGCCATTGAAAAACATCATGTTATTCATATACCAGAAATGATTGAAGCTACTGACTGAATGAAAGGAGCTGGCATCTCACTCTCTTTGAATCTTCTTTATCATGCTAAGAGGAGCAGGAAAAAGCAAAAAATTTCAGAATTGCACCTTGCAATGCGGAGAAATTACTGTTTGTGCATTTACAATATTCATTGATTTTTGCCATTGAAAAACGTCCAGAAATGATTGAAGCTACTGACTGAATGAAAGGAACTGGCATCTCACTCTCTTTGAATCTTCTTTATCATGCTAAGAGGAGCAGGAAAAAGCAAAAAATTTCAGAATTGCACCTTGCAATGCGGAGAAATTACTGTTTGTGCATTTACAAAATTCATTGATTTTTGCCATTGAAAAACATCATGTTATTCATATACCAGAAATGTTTGAAGCTACTGACTGAATGAAAGGAGCTGACATCTCACTCTCTTTGAATCTTCTTTATCATGCTAAGAGGAGCAGGAAAAAGCAAAAAATTTCAGAATTGCACCTTGCAATGCGGAGAAATTACTGTTTGTGCATTTACAATATTCATTGATTTTTGCCATTGAAAAACGTCCAGAAATGATTGAAGCTACTGACTGAATGAAAGGAGCTGGCATCTCACTCTCTTTGAATCTTCTTTATCATGCTAAGAGGAGCAGGAAAAAGCAAAAAATTTCAGAATTGCACCTTGCAATGCGGAGAAATTACTGTTTGTGCATTTACAATATTCATTGATTTTTGCCATTGAAAAACATCATGTTATTCATATACCAGAAATGTTTGAAGCTACTGACTGAATGAAAGGAGCTGGCATCTCACTCTCTTTGAATCTTCTTTATCATGCTAAGAGGAGCAGGAATAAGCAAAAAATTTCAGAATTGCACCTTGCAATGCGGAGAAATTACTGTTTGTGCATTTACAATATTCATTGATTTTTGCCATTGAAAAACATCATGTTATTCATATACCAGAAATGATTGAAGCTACTGACTGAATGAAAGGAGCTGGCATCTCACTCTCTTTGAATCTTCTTTATCATGCTAAGAGGAGCAGGAAAAAGCAAAAAATTTCAGAATTGCACCTTGCAATGCGGAGAAATTACTGTTTGTGCATTTACAATATTCATTGATTTTTGCCATTGAAAAACGTCCAGAAATGATTGAAGCTACTGACTGAATGAAAGGAGCTGGCATCTCACTCTCTTTGAATCTTCTTTATCATGCTAAGAGGAGCAGGAAAAAGCAAAAAATTTCAGAATTGCACCTTGCAATGCGGAGAAATTACTGTTTGTGCATTTACAATATTCATTGATTTTTGCCATTGAAAAACATCATGTTATTCATATACCAGAAATGTTTGAAGCTACTGACTGAATGAAAGGAGCTGGCATCTCACTCTCTTTGAATCTTCTTTATCATGCTAAGAGGAGCAGGAAAAAGCAAAAAATTTCAGAATTGCACCTTGCAATGCGGAGAAATTACTGTTTGTGCATTTACAATATTCATTGATTTTTGCCATTGAAAAACGTCCAGAAATAATTGAAGCTACTGACTGAATGAAAGGAGCTGGCATCTCACTCTCTTTGAATCTTCTTTATCATGCTAAGAGGAGCAGGAAAAAGCAAAAAATTTCACAATTGCACCTTGCAATGCGGAGAAATTACTGTTTGTACATTTACAATATTCATTGATTTTTGCCATTGAAAAACGTCCAGAAATGATTGAAGCTACTGACTGAATGAAAGGAGCTGGCATCTCACTCTCTTTGAATCTTCTTTATCATGCTAAGAGGAGCAGGAAAAAGCAAAAAATTTCAGAATTGCACCTTGCAATGTGGAGAAATTACTGTTTGTGCATTTACAATATTCATTGATTTTTGCCATTGAAAAACATCATGTTATTCATATACCAGAAATGATTGAAGCTACTGACTGAATGAAAGGAGCTGGCATCTCACTCTCTTTGAATCTTCTTTATCATGCTAAGAGGAGCAGGAAAAAGCAAAAAATTTCAGAATTGCACCTTGCAATGCGGAGAAATTACTGTTTGTGCATTTACAATATTCATTGATTTTTGCCATTGAAAAACGTCCAGAAATGATTGAAGCTACTGACTGAATGAAAGGAGCTGGCATCTCACTCTCTTTGAATCTTCTTTATCATGCTAAGAGGAGCAGGAAAAAGCAAAAAATTTCAGAATTGCACCTTGCAATGCGGAGAAATTACTGTTTGTGCATTTACAATATTCATTGATTTTTGCCATTGAAAAACATCATGTTATTCATATACCAGAAATGTTTGAAGCTACTGACTGAATGAAAGGAGCTGGCATCTCACTCTCTTTGAATCTTCTTTATCATGCTAAGAGGAGCAGGAAAAAGCAAAAAATTTCAGAATTGCAACTTGCAATGCGGAGAAATTACTGTTTGTGCATTTACAATATTCATTGATTTTTGCCATTGAAAAACATCATGTTATTCATATACCAGAAATGATTGAATCTACTGACTGAATGAAAGGAGCTGGCATCTCACTCTCTTTGAATCTTCTTTATCATGCTAAGAGGAGCAGGAAAAAGCAAAAAATTTCAGAATTGCACCTTGCAATGCGGAGAAATTACTGTTTGTGCATTTACAATATTCATTGATTTTTGCCATTGAAAAACGTCAAGAAATGATTGAAGCTACTGACTGAATGAAAGGAGCTGGCATCTCACTCTCTTTGAATCTTCTTTATCATGCTAAGAGGAGCAGGAAAAAGCAAAAAATTTCAGAATTGCACCTTGCAATGCGGAGAAATTACTGTTTGTGCTTCTACAATATTCATTGATTTTTGCCATTGAAAAACATCATGTTATTCATATACAAGAAATGTTTGAAGCTACTGACTGAATGAAAGGAGCTGGCATCTCACTCTCTTTGAATCTTCTTTATCATGCTAAGAGGAGCAGGAAAAAGCAAAAAATTTCAGAATTGCACCTTGCAATGCGGAGAAATTACTGTTTGTGCATTTACAATATTCATAGATTTTTGCCATTGAAAAACGTCCAGAAATGATTGAAGCTACTGACTGAATGAAAGGAGCTGGCATCTCACTCTCTTTGAATCTTCTTTATCATGCTAAGAGGAGCAGGAAAAAGCAAAAAATTTCAGAATTGCACCTTGCAATGCGGAGAAATTACTGTTTGTGCATTTACAATATTCATTGATTTTTGCCATTGAAAAACGTCCAGAAATGATTGAAGCTACTGACTGAATGAAAGGAGCTGGCATCTCACTCTCTTTGAATCTTCTTTATCATGCTAAGAGGAGCAGGAAAAAGCAAAAAATTTCAGAATTGCACCTTGCAATGCGGAGAAATTACTGTTTGTGCATTTACAATATTCATTGATTTTTGCCATTGAAAAACATCATGTTATTCATATACCAGAAATGATTGAAGCTACTGACTGAATGAAAGGAGCTGGCATCTTACTCTCTTTGAATCTTCTTTGTCATGCTAAGAGGAGCAGGAAAAAGCAAAAAATTTCAGAATTGCACCTTGCAATGCGGAGAAATTACTGTTTGTGCATTTACAATATTCATTGATTTTTGCCATTGAAAAACGTCCAGAAATGATTGAAGCTACTGACTGAATGAAAGGAGCTGGCATCTCACTCTCTTTGAATCTTCTTTATCATGCTAAGAGGAGCAGGAAAAAGCAAAAAATTTCAGAATTGCACCTTGCAATGCGGAGAAATTACTGTTTGTGCATTTACAATATTCATTGATTTTTGCCATTGAAAAACGTCCAGAAATGATTGAAGCTACTGACTGAATGAAAGGAGCTGGCATCTCACTCTCGTTGAATCTTCTTTATCATGCTAAGAGGAGCAGGAAAAAACAAAAAATTTCAGAATTGCACCTTGCAATGCGGAGAAATTACAGTTTGTGCATTTACAATATTCATTGATTTTTGCCATTGAAAAACATCCAGAAATGATTGAAGCTACTGACTGAATGAAAGGAGCTGGCATCTCACTCTCTTTGAATATTCTTTATCATGCTAAGAGGAGCAGGAAAAAGCAAAAAATTTCAGAATTGCACCTTGCAATGCGGAGAAATTACTGTTTGTGCATTTACAATATTCATTGATTTTTGCCATTGAAAAACATCATGTTATTCATATACCAGAAATGTTTGAAGCTACTGACTGAATGAAAGGAGCTGGCATCTCACTCTCTTTGAATCTTCTTTATCATGCTAAGAGGAGCAGGAAAAAGCAAAAAATTTCAGAATTGCACCTTGCAATGCGGAGAAATTACTGTTTGTGCATTTACAATATTCATTGATTTTTGCCATTGAAAAACATCATGTTATTCATATACCAGAAATGTTTGAAGCTACTGACTGAATGAAAGGAGCTGGCATCTCACTCTCTTTGAATCTTCTTTATCATGCTAAGAGGAGCAGGAAAAAGCAAAAAATTTCAGAATTGCACCTTGCAATGTGGAGAAATTACTGTTTGTGCATTTACAATATTCATTGATTTTTACCATTGAAAAACATCCAGAAATGATTGAAGCTACTGACTGAATGAAAGTAGCTGGCATCTCACTCTCTTTGAATCTTCTTTATCATGCTAAGAGGAGCAGGAAAAAGCAAAAAATTTCAGAATTGCACCTTGCAATGCAGAGAAATTACTGTTTGTGCATTTACAATATTCATTGATTTTTGCCATTGAAAAACATGTTATTCATATACCAGAAATGTTTGAAGCTACTGACTGAATGAAAGGAGCTGGCATCTCACTCTCTTTGAATCTTCTTTATCATGCTAAGAGGAGCAGGAAAAAGCAAAAAATTTCAGAATTGCACCTTGCAATGTGGAGAAATTACTGTTTGTGCATTTACAATATTCATTGATTTTTACCATTGAAAAACATCCAGAAATGATTGAAGCTACTGACTGAATGAAAGTAGCTGGCATCTCACTCTCTTTGTATCTTCTTTATCATGATAAGAGGAGCAGGAAAAAGCAAAACATTTCAGACTTGCACCTTGCAATGCGGAGAAATTACTGTTTGTGCATTTACAATATTCATTGATTTTTGCCATTGAAAAACATCATGTTATTCATATACCAGAAATGTTTGAAGCTACTGACTGAATGAAAGGAGCTGGCATCTCACTCTCTTTGAATCTTCTTTATCATGCTAAGAGGAGCAGGAAAAAGCAAAAAATTTCAGAATTGCACCTTGCAATGCGGAGAAATTACTGTTTGTGCATTTACAATATTCATTGATTTTTGCCATTGAAAAACGTCCAGAAATGATTGAAGCTACTGACTGAATGAAAGGAGCTGGCATCTCACTCTCTTTGAATCTTGTTTATCATGCTAAGAGGAGCAGGAAAAAGCAAAAAATTTCAGAATTGCACCTTGCAATGCGGAGAAATTACTGTTTGTGCATTTACAATATTCATTGATTTTTGCCATTGAAAAACGTCCAGAAATGATTGAAGCTACTGACTGAATGAAAGGAGCTGGCATCTCACTCTCTTTGAATCTTCTTTATCATGCTAAGAGGAGCAGGAAAAAGCAAAAAATTTCAGAATTGCACCTTGCAATGCGGAGAAATTACTGTTTGTGCATTTACAATATTCATTGATTTTTGCCATTGAAAAACATCATGTTATTCATATACCAGAAATGATTGAAGCTACTGACTGAATGAAAGGAGCTGGCATCTCACTCTCTTTGAATCTTCTTTATCATGCTAAGAGGAGCAGGAAAAAGCAAAAAATTTCAGAATTGCACCTTGCAATGCGGAGAAATTACTGTTTGTGCATTTACAATATTCATTGATTTTTGCCATTGAAAAACGTCCAGAAATGATTGAAGCTACTGACTGAATGAAAGGAGCTGGCATCTCACTCTCTTTGAATCTTCTTTATCATGCTAAGAGGAGCAGGAAAAAGCAAAAAATTTCAGAATTGCACCTTGCAATGCGGAGAAATTACTGTTTGTGCATTTACAATATTCATTGATTTTTGCCATTGAAAAACATCATGTTATTCATATACCAGAAATCTTTGAAGCTACTGACTGAATGAAAGGAGCTGGCATCTCACTCTCTTTGAATCTTCTTTATCATGCTAAGAGGAGCAGGAAAAAGCAAAAAATTTCAGAATTGCACCTTGCAATGCGGAGAAATTACTGTTTGTGCATTTACAATATTCATTGATTTTTGCCATTGAAAAACGTCCAGAAATAATTGAAGCAACTGACTGAATGAAAGGAGCTGGCATCTCACTCTCTTTGAATCTTCTTTATCATGCTAAGAGGAGCAGGAAAAAGCAAAAAATTTCAGAATTGCACCTTGCAATGCGGAGAAATTACTGTTTGTGCATTTACAATATTCATTGATTTTTGCCATTGAAAAACATCATGTTATTCATATACCAGAAATGTTTGAAGCTACTGACTGAATGAAAGGAGCTGGCATCTCACTCTCTTTGAATCTTCTTTATCATGCTAAGAGGAGCAGGAAAAAGCAAAAAATTTCAGAATTGCACCTTGCAATGCGGAGAAATTACTGTTTGTGCATTTACAATATTCATTGATTTTTGCCATTGAAAAACGTCCAGAAATGATTGAAGCTACTGACTGAATGAAAGGAGCTGGCATCTCACTCTCTTTGAATCTTCTTTATCATGCTAAGAGGAGCAGGAAAAAGCAAAAAATTTCAGAATTGCACCTTGCAATGCGGAGAAATTACTGTTTGTGCATTTACAATATTCATTGATTTTTGCCATTGAAAAACATCATGTTATTCATATACCAGAAATGTTTGAAGCTACTGACTGAATGAAAGGAGCTGGCATCTCACTCTCTTTGAATCTTCTTTATCATGCTAAGAGGAGCAGGAAAAAGCAAAAAATTTCAGAATTGCAACTTGCAATGCGGAGAAATTACTGTTTGTGCATTTACAATATTCATTGATTTTTGCCATTGAAAAACATCATGTTATTCATATACCAGAAATGATTGAATCTACTGACTGAATGAAAGGAGCTGGCATCTCACTCTCTTTGAATCTTCTTTATCATGCTAAGAGGAGCAGGAAAAAGCAAAAAATTTCAGAATTGCACCTTGCAATGCGGAGAAATTACTGTTTGTGCATTTACAATATTCATTGATTTTTGCCATTGAAAAACGTCAAGAAATGATTGAAGCTACTGACTGAATGAAAGGAGCTGGCATCTCACTCTCTTTGAATCTTCTTTATCATGCTAAGAGGAGCAGGAAAAAGCAAAAAATTTCAGAATTGCACCTTGCAATGCGGAGAAATTACTGTTTGTGCTTCTACAATATTCATTGATTTTTGCCATTGAAAAACATCATGTTATTCATATACAAGAAATGTTTGAAGCTACTGACTGAATGAAAGGAGCTGGCATCTCACTCTCTTTGAATCTTCTTTATCATGCTAAGAGGAGCAGGAAAAAGCAAAAAATTTCAGAATTGCACCTTGCAATGCGGAGAAATTACTGTTTGTGCATTTACAATATTCATAGATTTTTGCCATTGAAAAACGTCCAGAAATGATTGAAGCTACTGACTGAATGAAAGGAGCTGGCATCTCACTCTCTTTGAATCTTCTTTATCATGCTAAGAGGAGCAGGAAAAAGCAAAAAATTTCAGAATTGCACCTTGCAATGCGGAGAAATTACTGTTTGTGCATTTACAATATTCATTGATTTTTGCCATTGAAAAACGTCCAGAAATGATTGAAGCTACTGACTGAATGAAAGGAGCTGGCATCTCACTCTCTTTGAATCTTCTTTATCATGCTAAGAGGAGCAGGAAAAAGCAAAAAATTTCAGAATTGCACCTTGCAATGCGGAGAAATTACTGTTTGTGCATTTACAATATTCATTGATTTTTGCCATTGAAAAACATCATGTTATTCATATACCAGAAATGATTGAAGCTACTGACTGAATGAAAGGAGCTGGCATCTTACTCTCTTTGAATCTTCTTTGTCATGCTAAGAGGAGCAGGAAAAAGCAAAAAATTTCAGAATTGCACCTTGCAATGCGGAGAAATTACTGTTTGTGCATTTACAATATTCATTGATTTTTGCCATTGAAAAACGTCCAGAAATGATTGAAGCTACTGACTGAATGAAAGGAGCTGGCATCTCACTCTCTTTGAATCTTCTTTATCATGCTAAGAGGAGCAGGAAAAAGCAAAAAATTTCAGAATTGCACCTTGCAATGCGGAGAAATTACTGTTTGTGCATTTACAATATTCATTGATTTTTGCCATTGAAAAACGTCCAGAAATGATTGAAGCTACTGACTGAATGAAAGGAGCTGGCATCTCACTCTCGTTGAATCTTCTTTATCATGCTAAGAGGAGCAGGAAAAAACAAAAAATTTCAGAATTGCACCTTGCAATGCGGAGAAATTACAGTTTGTGCATTTACAATATTCATTGATTTTTGCCATTGAAAAACATCCAGAAATGATTGAAGCTACTGACTGAATGAAAGGAGCTGGCATCTCACTCTCTTTGAATATTCTTTATCATGCTAAGAGGAGCAGGAAAAAGCAAAAAATTTCAGAATTGCACCTTGCAATGCGGAGAAATTACTGTTTGTGCATTTACAATATTCATTGATTTTTGCCATTGAAAAACATCATGTTATTCATATACCAGAAATGTTTGAAGCTACTGACTGAATGAAAGGAGCTGGCATCTCACTCTCTTTGAATCTTCTTTATCATGCTAAGAGGAGCAGGAAAAAGCAAAAAATTTCAGAATTGCACCTTGCAATGCGGAGAAATTACTGTTTGTGCATTTACAATATTCATTGATTTTTGCCATTGAAAAACATCATGTTATTCATATACCAGAAATGTTTGAAGCTACTGACTGAATGAAAGGAGCTGGCATCTCACTCTCTTTGAATCTTCTTTATCATGCTAAGAGGAGCAGGAAAAAGCAAAAAATTTCAGAATTGCACCTTGCAATGTGGAGAAATTACTGTTTGTGCATTTACAATATTCATTGATTTTTACCATTGAAAAACATCCAGAAATGATTGAAGCTACTGACTGAATGAAAGTAGCTGGCATCTCACTCTCTTTGAATCTTCTTTATCATGCTAAGAGGAGCAGGAAAAAGCAAAAAATTTCAGAATTGCACCTTGCAATGCAGAGAAATTACTGTTTGTGCATTTACAATATTCATTGATTTTTGCCATTGAAAAACATGTTATTCATATACCAGAAATGTTTGAAGCTACTGACTGAATGAAAGGAGCTGGCATCTCACTCTCTTTGAATCTTCTTTATCATGCTAAGAGGAGCAGGAAAAAGCAAAAAATTTCAGAATTGCACCTTGCAATGTGGAGAAATTACTGTTTGTGCATTTACAATATTCATTGATTTTTACCATTGAAAAACATCCAGAAATGATTGAAGCTACTGACTGAATGAAAGTAGCTGGCATCTCACTCTCTTTGTATCTTCTTTATCATGATAAGAGGAGCAGGAAAAAGCAAAACATTTCAGACTTGCACCTTGCAATGCGGAGAAATTACTGTTTGTGCATTTACAATATTCATTGATTTTTGCCATTGAAAAACATCATGTTATTCATATACCAGAAATGTTTGAAGCTACTGACTGAATGAAAGGAGCTGGCATCTCACTCTCTTTGAATCTTCTTTATCATGCTAAGAGGAGCAGGAAAAAGCAAAAAATTTCAGAATTGCACCTTGCAATGCGGAGAAATTACTGTTTGTGCATTTACAATATTCATTGATTTTTGCCATTGAAAAACGTCCAGAAATGATTGAAGCTACTGACTGAATGAAAGGAGCTGGCATCTCACTCTCTTTGAATCTTGTTTATCATGCTAAGAGGAGCAGGAAAAAGCAAAAAATTTCAGAATTGCACCTTGCAATGCGGAGAAATTACTGTTTGTGCATTTACAATATTCATTGATTTTTGCCATTGAAAAACGTCCAGAAATGATTGAAGCTACTGACTGAATGAAAGGAGCTGGCATCTCACTCTCTTTGAATCTTCTTTATCATGCTAAGAGGAGCAGGAAAAAGCAAAAAATTTCAGAATTGCACCTTGCAATGCGGAGAAATTACTGTTTGTGCATTTACAATATTCATTGATTTTTGCCATTGAAAAACATCATGTTATTCATATACCAGAAATGATTGAAGCTACTGACTGAATGAAAGGAGCTGGCATCTCACTCTCTTTGAATCTTCTTTATCATGCTAAGAGGAGCAGGAAAAAGCAAAAAATTTCAGAATTGCACCTTGCAATGCGGAGAAATTACTGTTTGTGCATTTACAATATTCATTGATTTTTGCCATTGAAAAACGTCCAGAAATGATTGAAGCTACTGACTGAATGAAAGGAGCTGGCATCTCACTCTCTTTGAATCTTCTTTATCATGCTAAGAGGAGCAGGAAAAAGCAAAAAATTTCAGAATTGCACCTTGCAATGCGGAGAAATTACTGTTTGTGCATTTACAATATTCATTGATTTTTGCCATTGAAAAACATCATGTTATTCATATACCAGAAATCTTTGAAGCTACTGACTGAATGAAAGGAGCTGGCATCTCACTCTCTTTGAATCTTCTTTATCATGCTAAGAGGAGCAGGAAAAAGCAAAAAATTTCAGAATTGCACCTTGCAATGCGGAGAAATTACTGTTTGTGCATTTACAATATTCATTGATTTTTGCCATTGAAAAACGTCCAGAAATAATTGAAGCTACTGACTGAATGAAAGGAGCTGGCATCTCACTCTCTTTGAATCTTCTTTATCATGCTAAGAGGAGCAGGAAAAAGCAAAAAATTTCAGAATTGCACCTTGCAATGCGGAGAAATTACTGTTTGTGCATTTACAATATTCATTGATTTTTGCCATTGAAAAACATCATGTTATTCATATACCAGAAATGTTTGAAGCTACTGACTGAATGAAAGGAGCTGGCATCTCACTCTCTTTGAATCTTCTTTATCATGCTAAGAGGAGCAGGAAAAAGCAAAAAATTTCAGAATTGCACCTTGCAATGCGGAGAAATTACTGTTTGTGCATTTACAATATTCATTGATTTTTGCCATTGAAAAACGTCCAGAAATAATTGAAGCTACTGACTGAATGAAAGGAGCTGGCATCTCACTCTCTTTGAATCTTCTTTATCATGCTAAGAGGAGCAGGAAAAAGCAAAAAATTTCACAATTGCACCTTGCAATGCGGAGAAATTACTGTTTGTACATTTACAATATTCATTGATTTTTGCCATTGAAAAACATCATGTTATTCATATACCAGAAATGATTGAAGCTACTGACTGAATGAAAGGAGCTGGCATCTCGCTCTCTTTGAATCTTCTTTATCATGCTAAGAGGAGCAGGAAAAAGCAAAAAATTTCAGAATTGCACCTTGCAATGCGGAGAAATTACTGTTTGTGCATTTACAATATTCATTGATTTTTGCCATTGAAAAACGTCCAGAAATGATTGAAGCTACTGACTGAATGAAAGGAGCTGGCATCTCACTCTCTTTGAATCTTCTTTATCATGCTAAGAGGAGCAGGAAAAAGCAAAAAATTTCAGAATTGCACCTTGCAATGTGGAGAAATTACTGTTTGTGCATTTACAATATTCATTGATTTTTGCCATTGAAAAACATCATGTTATTCATATACCAGAAATGATTGAAGCTACTGACTGAATGAAAGGAGCTGGCATCTCACTCTCTTTGAATCTTCTTTATCATGCTAAGAGGAGCAGGAAAAAGCAAAAAATTTCAGAATTGCACCTTGCAATGCGGAGAAATTACTGTTTGTGCATTTACAATATTCATTGATTTTTGCCATTGAAAAACGTCCAGAAATGATTGAAGCTACTGACTGAATGAAAGGAGCTGGCATCTCACTCTCTTTGAATCTTCTTTATCATGCTAAGAGGAGCAGGAAAAAGCAAAAAATTTCAGAATTGCACCTTGCAATGCGGAGAAATTACTGTTTGTGCTTTTACAATATTCATTGATTTTTGCCATTGAAAAACATCATGTTATTCATATACCAGAAATGTTTGAAGCTACTGACTGAATGAAAGGAGCTGGCATCTAACTCTCTTTGAATCTTCTTTATCATGCTAAGAGGAGCAGGAAAAAGCAAAAAATTTCAGAATTGCACCTTGCAATGCGGAGAAATTACTGTTTGTGCATTTACAATATTCATTGATTTTTGCCATTGAAAAACGTCCAGAAATGATTGAAGCTACTGACTGAATGAAAGGAACTGGCATCTCACTCTCTTTGAATCTTCTTTATCATGCTAAGAGGAGCAGGAAAAAGCAAAAAATTTCAGAATTGCACCTTGCAATGCGGAGAAATTACTGTTTGTGCATTTACAATATTCATTGATTTTTGCCATTGAAAAACATCATGTTATTCATATACCAGAAATGTTTGAAGCTACTGACTGAATGAAAGGAGCTGGCATCTCACTCTCTTTGAATCTTCTTTATCATGCTAAGAGGAGCAGGAAAAAGCAAAAAATTTCAGAATTGCAACTTGCAATGCGGAGAAATTACTGTTTGTGCATTTACAATATTCATTGATTTTTGCCATTGAAAAACATCATGTTATTCATATACCAGAAATGATTGAAGCTACTGACTGAATGAAAGGAGCTGGCATCTCACTCTCTTTGAATCTTCTTTATCATGCTAAGAGGAGCAGGAAAAAGCAAAAAATTTCAGAATTGCACCTTGCAATGCGGAGAAATTACTGTTTGTGCATTTACAATATTCATTGATTTTTGCCATTGAAAAACGTCAAGAAATGATTGAAGCTACTGACTGAATGAAAGGAGCTGGCATCTCACTCTCTTTGAATCTTCTTTATCATGCTAAGAGGAGCAGGAAAAAGCAAAAAATTTCAGAATTGCACCTTGCAATGCGGAGAAATTACTGTTTGTGCTTCTACAATATTCATTGATTTTTGCCATTGAAAAACATCATGTTATTCATATACAAGAAATGTTTGAAGCTACTGACTGAATGAAAGGAGCTGGCATCTCACTCTCTTTGAATCTTCTTTATCATGCTAAGAGGAGCAGGAAAAAGCAAAAAATTTCAGAATTGCACCTTGCAATGCGGAGAAATTACTGTTTGTGCATTTACAATATTCATAGATTTTTGCCATTGAAAAACGTCCAGAAATGATTGAAGCTACTGACTGAATGAAAGGAGCTGGCATCTCACTCTCTTTGAATCTTCTTTATCATGCTAAGAGGAGCAGGAAAAAGCAAAAAATTTCAGAATTGCACCTTGCAATGCGGAGAAATTACTGTTTGTGCATTTACAATATTCATTGATTTTTGCCATTGAAAAACGTCCAGAAATGATTGAAGCTACTGACTGAATGAAAGGAGCTGGCATCTCACTCTCTTTGAATCTTCTTTATCATGCTAAGAGGAGCAGGAAAAAGCAAAAAATTTCAGAATTGCACCTTGCAATGCGGAGAAATTACTGTTTGTGCATTTACAATATTCATTGATTTTTGCCATTGAAAAACATCATGTTATTCATATACCAGAAATGATTGAAGCTACTGACTGAATGAAAGGAGCTGGCATCTTACTCTCTTTGAATCTTCTTTGTCATGCTAAGAGGAGCAGGAAAAAGCAAAAAATTTCAGAATTGCACCTTGCAATGCGGAGAAATTACTGTTTGTGCATTTACAATATTCATTGATTTTTGCCATTGAAAAACGTCCAGAAATGATTGAAGCTACTGACTGAATGAAAGGAGCTGGCATCTCACTCTCTTTGAATCTTCTTTATCATGCTAAGAGGAGCAGGAAAAAGCAAAAAATTTCAGAATTGCACCTTGCAATGCGGAGAAATTACTGTTTGTGCATTTACAATATTCATTGATTTTTGCCATTGAAAAACGTCCAGAAATGATTGAAGCTACTGACTGAATGAAAGGAGCTGGCATCTCACTCTCTTTGAATCTTCTTTATCATGCTAAGAGGAGCAGGAAAAAGCAAAAAATTTCAGAATTGCACCTTGCAATGCGGAGAAATTACTGTTTGTGCATTTACAATATTCATTGATTTTTGCCATTGAAAAACATCATGTTATTCATATACCAGAAATGTTTGAAGCTACTGACTGAATGAAAGGAGCTGGCATCTCACTCTCTTTGAATCTTCTTTATCATGCTAAGAGGAGCGGGAAAAAGCAAAAAATTTCAGAATTGCACCTTGCAATGCGGAGAAATTACTGTTTGTGCATTTACAATATTCATTGATTTTTGCCATTGAAAAACGTCCAGAAATGATTGAAGCTACTGACTGAATGAAAGGAGCTGGCATCTCACTCTCTTTGAATCTTCTTTATCATGCTAAGAGGAGCAGGAAAAAGCAAAAAATTTCAGAATTGCACCTTGCAATGCGGAGAAATTACTGTTTGTGCATTTACAATATTCATTGATTTTTGCCATTGAAAAACGTCCAGAAATGATTGAAGCTACTGACTGAATGAAAGGAGCTGGCATCTCACTCTCTTTGAATCTTCTTTATCATGCTAAGAGGAGCATGAAAAAGCAAAAAATTTCAGAATTGCACCTTGCAATGCGGAGAAATTACTGTTTGTGCATTTACAATATTCATTGATTTTTGCCATTGAAAAACATCATGTTATTCATATACCAGAAATGTTTGAAGCTACTGACTGAATGAAAGGAGCTGGCATCTCACTCTCTTTGAATCTTCTTTATCATGCTAAGAGGAGCAGGAAAAAGCAAAAAATTTCAGAATTGCACCTTGCAATGCGGAGAAATTACTGTTTGTGCATTTACAATATTCATTGATTTTTGCCATTGAAAAACATCATGTTATTCATATACCAGAAATGTTTGAAGCTACTGACTGAATGAAAGGAGCTGGCATCTCACTCTCTTTGAATCTTCTTTATCATGCTAAGAGGAGCAGGAAAAAGCAAAAAATTTCAGAATTGCACCTTGCAATGTGGAGAAATTACTGTTTGTGCATTTACAATATTCATTGATTTTTACCATTGAAAAACGTCCAGAAATGATTGAAGCTACTGACTGAATGAAAGTAGCTGGCATCTCACTCTCTTTGAATCTTCTTTACCATGCTAAGAGGAGCAGGAAAAAGCAAAAAATTTCAGACTTGCACCTTGCAATGCGGAGAAATTACTGTTTGTGCATTTACAATATTCATTGATTTTTGCCATTGAAAAACAACTTGTTATTCATATACCAGAAATGTTTGAAGCTACTGACTGAATGAAAGGAGCTGGCATCTCACTCTCTTTGAATCTTCTTTATCATGCTAAGAGGAGCAGGAAAAAGCAAAAAATTTCAGAATTGCACCTTGCAATGCGGAGAAATTACTGTTTGTGCATTTACAATATTCATTGATTTTTCCCATTGAAAAACGTCCAGAAATGATTGAAGCTACTGACTGAATGAAAGGAGCTGGCATCTCACTCTCTTTGAATCTTCTTTATCATGCTAAGAGGAGCAGGAAAAAGCAAAAAATTTCAGAATTACACCTTGCAATGCGGAGAAATTACTGTTTGTGCATTTACAATATTCATTGATTTTTGCCATTGAAAAACGTCCAGAAATGATTGAAGCTACTGACTGAATGAAAGGAGCTGGCATCTCACTCTCTTTGAATCTTCTTTATCATGCTAAGAGGAGCAGGAAAAATCAAAAAATTTCAGAATTGCACCTTGCAATGCGGAGAAATTACTGTTTGTGCATTTACAATATTCATTGATTTTTGCCATTGAAAAACATGTTATTCATATACCAGAAATGTTTGAAGCTACTGACTGAATGAAAGGAGCTGGCACCTCACTCTCTTTGAATCTTCTTTATCATGCTAAGAGGAGCGGGAAAAAGCTAAAAATTTCAGAATTGCACCTTGCAATGCGGAGAAATTACTGTTTGTGCATTTACAATATTCATTGATTTTTGCCATTGAAAAACATCCAGAAATGATTGAAGGTACTGACTGAATGAAAGGAGCTGGCATCTCACTCTCTTTGAATCTTCTTTATCATGCTAAGAGGAGCAGGAAAAAGCAAAAAATTTCAGAATTGCACCTTGCAATGCGGAGAAATTACTGTTTGTGCATTTACAATATTCATTGATTTTTGCCATTGAAAAACGTCCAGAAATGATTGAAGCTACTGACTGAATGAAAGGAGCTGGCATCTCACTCTCTTTGAATCTTCTTTATCATGCTAAGAGGAGCAGGAAAAAGCAAAAAATTTCAGAATTGCACCTTGCAATGCGGAGAAATTACTGTTTGTGCTTTTACAATATTCATTGATTTTTGCCATTGAAAAACATCATGTTATTCATATACCAGAAATGTTTGAAGCTACTGACTGAATGAAAGGAGCTGGCATCTAACTCTCTTTGAATCTTCTTTATCATGCTAAGAGGAGCAGGAAAAAGCAAAAAATTTCAGACTTGCACCTTGCAATGCGGAGAAATTACTGTTTGTGCATTTACAATATTCATTGATTTTTGCCATTGAAAAACAACTTGTTATTCATATACCAGAAATGTTTGAAGCTACTGACTGAATGAAAGGAGCTGGCATCTCACTCTCTTTGAATCTTCTTTATCATGCTAAGAGGAGCAGGAAAAAGCAAAAAATTTCAGAATTGCACCTTGCAATGCGGAGAAATTACTGTTTGTGCATTTACAATATTCATTGATTTTTCCCATTGAAAAACGTCCAGAAATGATTGAAGCTACTGACTGAATGAAAGGAGCTGGCATCTCACTCTCTTTGAATCTTCTTTATCATGCTAAGAGGAGCAGGAAAAAGCAAAAAATTTCAGAATTACACCTTGCAATGCGGAGAAATTACTGTTTGTGCATTTACAATATTCATTGATTTTTGCCATTGAAAAACGTCCAGAAATGATTGAAGCTACTGACTGAATGAAAGGAGCTGGCATCTCACTCTCTTTGAATCTTCTTTATCATGCTAAGAGGAGCAGGAAAAATCAAAAAATTTCAGAATTGCACCTTGCAATGCGGAGAAATTACTGTTTGTGCATTTACAATATTCATTGATTTTTGCCATTGAAAAACATGTTATTCATATACCAGAAATGTTTGAAGCTACTGACTGAATGAAAGGAGCTGGCACCTCACTCTCTTTGAATCTTCTTTATCATGCTAAGAGGAGCGGGAAAAAGCTAAAAATTTCAGAATTGCACCTTGCAATGCGGAGAAATTACTGTTTGTGCATTTACAATATTCATTGATTTTTGCCATTGAAAAACATCCAGAAATGATTGAAGGTACTGACTGAATGAAAGGAGCTGGCATCTCACTCTCTTTGAATCTTCTTTATCATGCTAAGAGGAGCAGGAAAAAGCAAAAAATTTCAGAATTGCACCTTGCAATGCGGAGAAATTACTGTTTGTGCATTTACAATATTCATTGATTTTTGCCATTGAAAAACGTCCAGAAATGATTGAAGCTACTGACTGAATGAAAGGAGCTGGCATCTCACTCTCTTTGAATCTTCTTTATCATGCTAAGAGGAGCAGGAAAAAGCAAAAAATTTCAGAATTGCACCTTGCAATGCGGAGAAATTACTGTTTGTGCTTTTACAATATTCATTGATTTTTGCCATTGAAAAACATCATGTTATTCATATACCAGAAATGTTTGAAGCTACTGACTGAATGAAAGGAGCTGGCATCTAACTCTCTTTGAATCTTCTTTATCATGCTAAGAGGAGCAGGAAAAAGCAAAAAATTTCAGAATTGCACCTTGCAATGCGGAGAAATTACTGTTTGTGCATTTACAATATTCATTGATTTTTGCCATTGAAAAACGTCCAGAAATGATTGAAGCTACTGACTGAATGAAAGGAGCTGGCATCTCACTCTCTTTGAATCTTCTTTATCATGCTAAGAGGAGCAGGAAAAAGCAAAAAATTTCAGAATTGCACCTTGCAATGCGGAGAAATTACTGTTTGTGCATTTACAATATTCATTGATTTTTGCCATTGAAAAACGTCCAGAAATGATTGAAGCTACTGACTGAATGAAAGGAGCTGGCATCTCACTCTCTTTGAATCTTCTTTATCATGCTAAGAGGAGCAGGAAAAAGCAAAAAATTTCAGAATTGCAACTTGCAATGCGGAGAAATTACTGTTTGTGCATTTACAATATTCATTGATTTTTGCCATTGAAAAACATCATGTTATTCATATACCAGAAATGATTGAAGCTACTGACTGAATGAAAGGAGCTGGCATCTCACTCTCTTTGAATCTTCTTTATCATGCTAAGAGGAGCAGGAAAAAGCAAAAAATTTCAGAATTGCACCTTGCAATGCGGAGAAATTACTGTTTGTGCATTTACAATATTCATTGATTTTTGCCATTGAAAAACGTCCAGAAATGATTGAAGCTACTGACTGAATGAAAGGAGCTGGCATCTCACTCTCTTTGAATCTTCTTTATCATGCTAAGAGGAGCAGGAAAAAGCAAAAAATTTCAGAATTGCACCTTGCAATGCGGAGAAATTACTGTTTGTGCTTTTACAATATTCATTGATTTTTGCCATTGAAAAACATCATGTTATTCATATACAAGAAATGTTTGAAGCTACTGACTGAATGAAAGGAGCTGGCATCTCACTCTCTTTGAATCTTCTTTATCATGCTAAGAGGAGCAGGAAAAAGCAAAAAATTTCAGAATTGCACCTTGCAATGCGGAGAAATTACTGTTTGTGCATTTACAATATTCATTGATTTTTGCCATTGAAAAACGTCCAGAAATGATTGAAGCTACTGACTGAATGAAAGGAGCTGGCATCTCACTCTCTTTGAATCTTCTTTATCATGCTAAGAGGAGCAGGAAAAAGCAAAAAATTTCAGAATTGCACCTTGCAATGCGGAGAAATTACTGTTTGTGCATTTACAATATTCATTGATTTTTGCCATTGAAAAACGTCCAGAAATGATTGAAGCTACTGACTGAATGAAAGGAGCTGGCATCTCACTCTCTTTGAATCTTCTTTATCATGCTAAGAGGAGCAGGAAAAAGCAAAAAATTTCAGAATTGCACCTTGCAATGCGGAGAAATTACTGTTTGTGCATTTACAATATTCATTGATTTTTGCCATTGAAAAACATCATGTTATTCATATACCAGAAATGATTGAAGCTACTGACTGAATGAAAGGAGCTGGCATCTTACTCTCTTTGAATCTTCTTTGTCATGCTAAGAGGAGCAGGAAAAAGCAAAAAATTTCAGAATTGCACCTTGCAATGCGGAGAAATTACTGTTTGTGCATTTACAATATTCATTGATTTTTGCCATTGAAAAATGTCCAGAAATGATTGAAGCTACTGACTGAATCAAAGGAGCTGGCATCTCACTCTCTTTGAATCTTCTTTATCATGCTAAGAGGAGCAGGAAAAAGCAAAAAATTTCAGAATTGCACCTTGCAATGCGGAGAAATTACTGTTTGTGCATTTACAATATTCATTGATTTTTGCCATTGAAAAACGTCCAGAAATGATTGAAGCTACTGACTGAATGAAAGGAGCTGGCATCTCACTCTCTTTGAATCTTCTTTATCATGTTAAGAGGAGCAGGAAAAAGCAAAAAATTTCAGAATTGCACCTTGCAATGCGGAGAAATTACTGTTTGTGCATTTACAATATTCATTGATTTTTGCCATTGAAAAACGTCCAGAAATGATTGAAGCTACTGACTGAATGAAAGGAGCTGGCATCTCACTCTCTTTGAATCTTCTTTATCATGCTAAGAGGAGCAGGAAAAAGCAAAAAATTTCAGAATTGCACCTTGCAATGCGGAGAAATTACTGTTTGTGCATTTACAATATTCATTGATTTTTGCCATTGAAAAACGTCCAGAAATGATTGAAGCTACTGACTGAATGAAAGGAGCTGGCATCTCACTCTCTTTGAATCTTCTTTATCATGCTAAGAGGAGCAGGAAAAAGCAAAAAATTTCAGAATTGCACCTTGCAATGCGGAGAAATTACTGTTTGTGCATTTACAATATTCATTGATTTTTGCCATTGAAAAACATCATGTTATTCATATACCAGAAATGTTTGAAGCTACTGACTGAATGAAAGGAGCTGGCATCTCACTCTCATTGAATCTTCTTTATCATGCTAAGAGGAGCAGGATAAAGCAAAAAATTTCAGAATTGCACCTTGCAATGCGGAGAAATTACTGTTTGTGCATTTACAATATTCATTGATTTTTGCCTTTGAAAAACATCATGTTATTCATATACCAGAAATGTTTGAAGCTACTGACTGAATGAAAGGAGCTGGCATCTCACTCTCTTTGAATCTTCTTTATCATGCTAAGAGGAGCAGGAAAAAGCAAAAAATTTCAGAATTGCACCTTGCAATGTGGAGAAATTACTGTTTGTGCATTTACAATATTCATTGATTTTTACCATTGAAAAACGTCCAGAAATGATTGAAGCTACTGACTGAATGAAAGTAGCTGGCATCTCACTCTCTTTGAATCTTCTTTACCATGCTAAGAGGAGCAGGAAAAAGCAAAAAATTTCAGACTTGCACCTTGCAATGCGGAGAAATTACTGTTTGTGCATTTACAATATTCATTGATTTTTGCCATTGAAAAACATCATGTTATTCATATACCAGAAATGTTTGAAGCTACTGACTGAATGAAAGGAGCTGGCATCTCACTCTCTTTGAATCTTCTTTATCATGCTAAGAGGAGCAGGAAAAAGAAAAAATTTCAGAATTGCACCTTGCAATGCGGAGAAATTACTGTTTGTGCATTTACAATATTCATTGATTTTTGCCATTGAAAAACGTCCAGAAATGATTGAAGCTACTGACTGAATGAAAGGAGCTGGCATCTCACTCTCTTTGAATCTTCTTTATCATGCTAAGAGGAGCAGGAAAAAGCAAAAAATTTCAGAATTGCACCTTGCAATGCGGAGAAATTACTGTTTGTGCATTTACAATATTCATTGATTTTTGCCATTGAAAAACGTCCAGAAATGATTGAAGCTACTGACTGAATGAAAGGAGCTGGCATCTCACTCTCTTTGAATCTTCTTTATCATGCTAAGAGGAGCAGGAAAAATCAAAAAATTTCAGAATTGCACCTTGCAATGCGGAGAAATTACTGTTTGTGCATTTACAATATTCATTGATTTTTGACATTGAAAAACATGTTATTCATATACCAGAAATGTTTGAAGCTACTGACTGAATGAAAGGAGCTGGCACCTCACTCTCTTTGAATCTTCTTTATCATGCTAAGAGGAGCGGGAAAAAGCAAAAAATTTCAGAATTGCACCTTGCAATGCGGAGAAATTACTGTTTGTGCATTTACAATATTCATTGATTTTTGCCATTGAAAAACATCCAGAAATGATTGAATGTACTGACTGAATGAAAGGAGCTGGCATCTCACTCTCTTTGAATCTTCTTTATCATGCTAAGAGGAGCAGGAAAAAGCAAAAAATTTCAGAATTGCACCTTGCAATGCAGAGAAATTACTGTTTGTGCATTTACAATATTCATTGATTTTTGCCATTGAAAAACGTCCAGAAATGATTGAAGCTACTGACTGAATGAAAGGAGCTGGCATCTCACTCTCTTTGAATCTTCTTTATCATGCTAAGAGGAGCAGGAAAAAACAAAAAATTTCAGAATTGCACCTTGCAATGCGGAGAAATTACAGTTTGTGCATTTACAATATTCATTGATTTTTGCCATTGAAAAACATCCAGAAATGATTGAAGCTACTGACTGAATGAAAGGAGCTGGCATCTCACTCTCTTTGAATATTCTTTATCATGCTAAGAGGAGCAGGAAAAAGCAAAAAATTTCAGAATTGCACCTTGCAATGCGGAGAAATTACTGTTTGTGCATTTACAATATTCATTGATTTTTGCCATTGAAAAACATCATGTTATTCATATACCAGAAATGTTTGAAGCTACTGACTGAATGAAAGGAGCTGGCATCTCACTCTCTTTGAATCTTCTTTATCATGCTAAGAGGAGCAGGAAAAAGCAAAAAATTTCAGAATTGCACCTTGCAATGCGGAGAAATTACTGTTTGTGCATTTACAATATTCATTGATTTTTGCCATTGAAAAACATCATGTTATTCATATACCAGAAATGTTTGAAGCTACTGACTGAATGAAAGGAGCTGGCATCTCACTCTCTTTGAATCTTCTTTATCATGCTAAGAGGAGCAGGAAAAAGCAAAAAATTTCAGAATTGCACCTTGCAATGTGGAGAAATTACTGTTTGTGCATTTACAATATTCATTGATTTTTACCATTGAAAAACATCCAGAAATGATTGAAGCTACTGACTGAATGAAAGTAGCTGGCATCTCACTCTCTTTGAATCTTCTTTATCATGCTAAGAGGAGCAGGAAAAAGCAAAAAATTTCAGAATTGCACCTTGCAATGCAGAGAAATTACTGTTTGTGCATTTACAATATTCATTGATTTTTGCCATTGAAAAACATGTTATTCATATACCAGAAATGTTTGAAGCTACTGACTGAATGAAAGGAGCTGGCATCTCACTCTCTTTGAATCTTCTTTATCATGCTAAGAGGAGCAGGAAAAAGCAAAAAATTTCAGAATTGCACCTTGCAATGTGGAGAAATTACTGTTTGTGCATTTACAATATTCATTGATTTTTACCATTGAAAAACATCCAGAAATGATTGAAGCTACTGACTGAATGAAAGTAGTTGGCATCTCACTCTCTTTGTATCTTCTTTATCATGATAAGAGGAGCAGGAAAAAGCAAAACATTTCAGACTTGCACCTTGCAATGCGGAGAAATTACTGTTTGTGCATTTACAATATTCATTGATTTTTGCCATTGAAAAACATCATGTTATTCATATACCAGAAATGTTTGGAGCTACTGACTGAATGAAAGGAGCTGGCATCTCACTCTCTTTGAATCTTCTTTATCATGCTAAGAGGAGCAGGAAAAAGCAAAAAATTTCAGAATTGCACCTTGCAATGCGGAGAAATTACTGTTTGTGCATTTACAATATTCATTGATTTTTGCCATTGAAAAACGTCCAGAAATGATTGAAGCTACTGACTGAATGAAAGGAGCTGGCATCTCACTCTCTTTGAATCTTGTTTATCATGCTAAGAGGAGCAGGAAAAAGCAAAAAATTTCAGAATTGCACCTTGCAATGCGGAGAAATTACTGTTTGTGCATTTACAATATTCATTGATTTTTGCCATTGAAAAACGTCCAGAAATGATTGAAGCTACTGACTGAATGAAAGGAGCTGGCATCTCACTCTCTTTGAATCTTCTTTATCATGCTAAGAGGAGCAGGAAAAAGCAAAAAATTTCAGAATTGCACCTTGCAATGCGGAGAAATTACTGTTTGTGCATTTACAATATTCATTGATTTTTGCCATTGAAAAACATCATGTTATTCATATACCAGAAATGATTGAAGATACTGACTGAATGAAAGGAGCTGGCATCTCACTCTCTTTGAATCTTCTTTATCATGCTAAGAGGAGCAGGAAAAAGCAAAAAATTTCAGAATTGCACCTTGCAATGCGGAGAAATTACTGTTTGTGCATTTACAATATTCATTGATTTTTGCCATTGAAAAACGTCCAGAAATGATTGAAGCTACTGACTGAATGAAAGGAACTGGCATCTCACTCTCTTTGAATCTTCTTTATCATGCTAAGAGGAGCAGGAAAAAGCAAAAAATTTCAGAATTGCACCTTGCAATGCGGAGAAATTACTGTTTGTGCATTTACAAAATTCATTGATTTTTGCCATTGAAAAACATCATGTTATTCATATACCAGAAATGTTTGAAGCTACTGACTGAATGAAAGGAGCTGACATCTCACTCTCTTTGAATCTTCTTTATCATGCTAAGAGGAGCAGGAAAAAGCAAAAAATTTCAGAATTGCACCTTGCAATGCGGAGAAATTACTGTTTGTGCATTTACAATATTCATTGATTTTTGCCATTGAAAAACATCCAGAAATGATTGAAGCTACTGACTGAATGAAAGGAGCTGGCATCTCACTCTCTTTGAATCTTCTTTATCATGCTAAGAGGAGCAGGAAAAAGCAAAAAATTTCAGAATTGCACCTTGCAATGCGGAGAAATTACTGTTTGTGCATTTACAATATTCATTGATTTTTGCCATTGAAAAACATCATGTTATTCATATACCAGAAATGTTTGAAGCTACTGACTGAATGAAAGGAGCTGGCATCTCACTCTCTTTGAATCTTCTTTATCATGCTAAGAGGAGCAGGAAAAAGCAAAAAATTTCAGAATTGCACCTTGCAATGCGGAGAAATTACTGTTTGTGCATTTACAATATTCATTGATTTTTGCCATTGAAAAACATCATGTTATTCATATACCAGAAATGTTTGAAGCTACTGACTGAATGAAAGGAGCTGGCATCTCACTCTCTTTGAATCTTCTTTATCATGCTAAGAGGAGCAGGAAAAAGCAAAAAATTTCAGAATTGCACCTTGCAATGTGGAGAAATTACTGTTTGTGCATTTACAATATTCATTGATTTTTACCATTGAAAAAGGTCCAGAAATGATTGAAGCTACTGACTGAATGAAAGTAGCTGGCATCTCACTCTCTTTGAATCTTCTTTATCATGCTAAGAGGAGCAGGAAAAAGCAAAAAATTTCTGAATTGCACCTTGCAATGTGGAGAAATTACTGTTTGTGCATTTACAATATTCATTGATTTTTACCATTGAAAAACATCCAGAAATGATTGAAGCTACTGACTGAATGAAAGTAGCTGGCATCTCACTCTCTTTGAATCTTCTTTATCATGCTAAGAGGAGCAGGAAAAAGCAAAAAATTTCAGAATTGCACCTTGCAATGCAGAGAAATTACTGTTTGTGCATTTACAATATTCATTGATTTTTGCCATTGAAAAACATCATGTTATTCATATACCAGAAATGTTTGAAGCTACTGACTGAATGAAAGGAGCTGGCATCTCACTCTCTTTGAATCTTCTTTATCATGCTAAGAGGAGCAGGAAAAAGCAAAAAATTTCAGAATTGCACCTTGCAATGTGGAGAAATTACTGTTTGTGCATTTACAATATTCATTGATTTTTACCATTGAAAAACATCCAGAAATGATTGAAGCTACTGACTGAATGAAAGTAGCTGGCATCTCACTCTCTTTGTATCTTCTTTATCATGCTAAGAGGAGCAGGAAAAAGCAAAAAATTTCAGACTTGCACCTTGCAATGCGGAGAAATTACTGTTTGTGCATTTACAATATTCATTGATTTTTGCCATTGAAAAACATCATGTTATTCATATACCAGAAATGTTTGAAGCTACTGACTGAATGAAAGGAGCTGGCATCTCACTCTCTTTGAATCTTCTTTATCATGCTAAGAGGAGCAGGAAAAAGCAAAAAATTTCAGAATTGCACCTTGCAATGCGGAGAAATTACTGTTTGTGCATTTACAATATTCATTGATTTTTGCCATTGAAAAACGTCCAGAAATGATTGAAGCTACTGACTGAATGAAAGGAGCTGGCATCTCACTCTCTTTGAATCTTGTTTATCATGCTAAGAGGAGCAGGAAAAAGCAAAAAATTTCAGAATTGCACCTTGCAATGCGGAGAAATTACTGTTTGTGCATTTACAATATTCATTGATTTTTGCCATTGAAAAACGTCCAGAAATGATTGAAGCTACTGACTGAATGAAAGGAGCTGGCATCTCACTCTCTTTGAATCTTCTTTATCATGCTAAGAGGAGCAGGAAAAAGCAAAAAATTTCAGAATTGCACCTTGCAATGCGGAGAAATTACTGTTTGTGCATTTACAATATTCATTGATTTTTGCCATTGAAAAACATCATGTTATTCATATACCAGAAATGATTGAAGATACTGACTGAATGAAAGGAGCTGGCATCTCACTCTCTTTGAATCTTCTTTATCATGCTAAGAGGAGCAGGAAAAAGCAAAAAATTTCAGAATTGCACCTTGCAATGCGGAGAAATTACTGTTTGTGCATTTACAATATTCATTGATTTTTGCCATTGAAAAACGTCCAGAAATGATTGAAGCTACTGACTGAATGAAAGGAACTGGCATCTCACTCTCTTTGAATCTTCTTTATCATGCTAAGAGGAGCAGGAAAAAGCAAAAAATTTCAGAATTGCACCTTGCAATGCGGAGAAATTACTGTTTGTGCATTTACAAAATTCATTGATTTTTGCCTTTGAAAAACATCATGTTATTCATATACCAGAAATGTTTGAAGCTACTGACTGAATGAAAGGAGCTGACATCTCACTCTCTTTGAATCTTCTTTATCATGCTAAGAGGAGCAGGAAAAAGCAAAAAATTTCAGAATTGCACCTTGCAATGCGGAGAAATTACTGTTTGTGCATTTACAATATTCATTGATTTTTGCCATTGAAAAACATCCAGAAATGATTGAAGCTACTGACTGAATGAAAGGAGCTGGCATCTCACTCTCTTTGAATCTTCTTTATCATGCTAAGAGGAGCAGGAAAAAGCAAAAAATTTCAGAATTGCACCTTGCAATGCGGAGAAATTACTGTTTGTGCATTTACAATATTCATTGATTTTTGCCATTGAAAAACATCATGTTATTCATATACCAGAAATGTTTGAAGCTACTGACTGAATGAAAGGAGCTGGCATCTCACTCTCTTTGAATCTTCTTTATCATGCTAAGAGGAGCAGGAAAAAGCAAAAAATTTCAGAATTGCACCTTGCAATGCGGAGAAATTACTGTTTGTGCATTTACAATATTCATTGATTTTTGCCATTGAAAAACATCATGTTATTCATATACCAGAAATGTTTGAAGCTACTGACTGAATGAAAGGAGCTGGCATCTCACTCTCTTTGAATCTTCTTTATCATGCTAAGAGGAGCAGGAAAAAGCAAAAAATTTCAGACTTGCACCTTGCAATGCGGAGAAATTACTGTTTGTGCATTTACAATATTCATTGATTTTTGCCATTGAAAAACATCATGTTATTCATATACCAGAAATGTTTGAAGCTACTGACTGAATGAAAGGAGCTGGCATCTCACTCTCTTTGAATCTTCTTTATCATGCTAAGAGGAGCAGGAAAAAGCAAAAAATTTCAGAATTGCACCTTGCAATGCGGAGAAATTACTGTTTGTGCATTTACAATATTCATTGATTTTTGCCATTGAAAAACGTCCAGAAATGATTGAAGCTACTGACTGAATGAAAGGAGCTGGCATCTCACTCTCTTTGAATCTTGTTTATCATGCTAAGAGGAGCAGGAAAAAGCAAAAAATTTCAGAATTGCACCTTGCAATGCGGAGAAATTACTGTTTGTGCATTTACAATATTCATTGATTTTTGCCATTGAAAAACGTCCAGAAATGATTGAAGCTACTGACTGAATGAAAGGAGCTGGCATCTCACTCTCTTTGAATCTTCTTTATCATGCTAAGAGGAGCAGGAAAAAGCAAAAAATTTCAGAATTGCACCTTGCAATGCGGAGAAATTACTGTTTGTGCATTTACAATATTCATTGATTTTTGCCATTGAAAAACATCATGTTATTCATATACCAGAAATGATTGAAGATACTGACTGAGTGAAAGGAGCTGGCATCTCACTCTCTTTGAATCTTCTTTATCATGCTAAGAGGAGCAGGAAAAAGCAAAAAATTTCAGAATTGCACCTTGCAATGCGGAGAAATTACTGTTTGTGCATTTACAATATTCATTGATTTTTGCCATTGAAAAACGTCCAGAAATGATTGAAGCTACTGACTGAATGAAAGGAACTGGCATCTCACTCTCTTTGAATCTTCTTTATCATGCTAAGAGGAGCAGGAAAAAGCAAAAAATTTCAGAATTGCACCTTGCAATGCGGAGAAATTACTGTTTGTGCATTTACAAAATTCATTGATTTTTGCCATTGAAAAACATCATGTTATTCATATACCAGAAATGTTTGAAGCTACTGACTGAATGAAAGGAGCTGACATCTCACTCTCTTTGAATCTTCTTTATCATGCTAAGAGGAGCAGGAAAAAGCAAAAAATTTCAGAATTGCACCTTGCAATGCGGAGAAATTACTGTTTGTGCATTTACAATATTCATTGATTTTTGCCATTGAAAAACATCCAGAAATGATTGAAGCTACTGACTGAATGAAAGGAGCTGGCATCTCACTCTCTTTGAATCTTCTTTATCATGCTAAGAGGAGCAGGAAAAAGCAAAAAATTTCAGAATTGCACCTTGCAATGCGGAGAAATTACTGTTTGTGCATTTACAATATTCATTGATTTTTGCCATTGAAAAACATCATGTTATTCATATACCAGAAATGTTTGAAGCTACTGACTGAATGAAAGGAGCTGGCATCTCACTCTCTTTGAATCTTCTTTATCATGCTAAGAGGAGCAGGAAAAAGCAAAAAATTTCAGAATTGCACCTTGCAATGCGGAGAAATTACTGTTTGTGCATTTACAATATTCATTGATTTTTGCCATTGAAAAACATCATGTTATTCATATACCAGAAATGTTTGAAGCTACTGACTGAATGAAAGGAGCTGGCATCTCACTCTCTTTGAATCTTCTTTATCATGCTAAGAGGAGCAGGAAAAAGCAAAAAATTTCAGAATTGCACCTTGCAATGCGGAGAAATTACTGTTTGTGCATTTACAATATTCATTGATTTTTGCCATTGAAAAACATCATGTTATTCATATACCAGAAATGTTTGAAGCTACTGACTGAATGAAAGGAGCTGGCATCTCACTCTCTTTGAATCTTCTTTATCATGCTAAGAGGAGCAGGAAAAAGCAAAAAATTTCAGAATTGCACCTTGCAATGTGGAGAAATTACTGTTTGTGCATTTACAATATTCATTGATTTTTACCATTGAAAAACATCCAGAAATGATTGAAGCTACTGACTGAATGAAAGTAGCTGGCATCTCACTCTCTTTGAATCTTCTTTATCATGCTAAGAGGAGCAGGAAAAAGCAAAAAATTTCAGAATTGCACCTTGCAATGCAGAGAAATTACTGTTTGTGCATTTACAATATTCATTGATTTTTGCCATTGAAAAACATCATGTTATTCATATACCAGAAATGTTTGAAGCTACTGACTGAATGAAAGGAGCTGGCATCTCACTCTCTTTGAATCTTCTTTATCATGCTAAGAGGAGCAGGAAAAAGCAAAAAATTTCAGAATTGCACCTTGCAATGTGGAGAAATTACTGTTTGTGCATTTACAATATTCATTGATTTTTACCATTGAAAAACATCCAGAAATGATTGAAGCTACTGACTGAATGAAAGTAGCTGGCATCTCACTCTCTTTGTATCTTCTTTATCATGCTAAGAGGAGCAGGAAAAAGCAAAAAATTTCAGACTTGCACCTTGCAATGCGGAGAAATTACTGTTTGTGCATTTACAATATTCATTGATTTTTGCCATTGAAAAACATCATGTTATTCATATACCAGAAATGTTTGAAGCTACTGACTGAATGAAAGGAGCTGGCATCTCACTCTCTTTGAATCTTCTTTATCATGCTAAGAGGAGCAGGAAAAAGCAAAAAATTTCAGAATTGCACCTTGCAATGCGGAGAAATTACTGTTTGTGCATTTACAATATTCATTGATTTTTGCCATTGAAAAACGTCCAGAAATGATTGAAGCTACTGACTGAATGAAAGGAGCTGGCATCTCACTCTCTTTGAATCTTGTTTATCATGCTAAGAGGAGCAGGAAAAAGCAAAAAATTTCAGAATTGCACCTTGCAATGCGGAGAAATTACTGTTTGTGCATTTACAATATTCATTGATTTTTACCATTGAAAAAGGTCCAGAAATGATTGAAGCTACTGACTGAATGAAAGTAGCTGGCATCTCACTCTCTTTGAATCTTCTTTATCATGCTAAGAGGAGCAGGAAAAAGCAAAAAATTTCAGAATTGCACCTTGCAATGTGGAGAAATTACTGTTTGTGCATTTACAATATTCATTGATTTTTACCATTGAAAAACATCCAGAAATGATTGAAGCTACTGACTGAATGAAAGTAGCTGGCATCTCACTCTCTTTGAATCTTCTTTATCATGCTAAGAGGAGCAGGAAAAAGCAAAAAATTTCAGAATTGCACCTTGCAATGCAGAGAAATTACTGTTTGTGCATTTACAATATTCATTGATTTTTGCCATTGAAAAACATCATGTTATTCATATACCAGAAATGTTTGAAGCTACTGACTGAATGAAAGGAGCTGGCATCTCACTCTCTTTGAATCTTCTTTATCATGCTAAGAGGAGCAGGAAAAAGCAAAAAATTTCAGAATTGCACCTTGCAATGTGGAGAAATTACTGTTTGTGCATTTACAATATTCATTGATTTTTACCATTGAAAAACATCCAGAAATGATTGAAGCTACTGACTGAATGAAAGTAGCTGGCATCTCACTCTCTTTGTATCTTCTTTATCATGCTAAGAGGAGCAGGAAAAAGCAAAAAATTTCAGACTTGCACCTTGCAATGCGGAGAAATTACTGTTTGTGCATTTACAATATTCATTGATTTTTGCCATTGAAAAACATCATGTTATTCATATACCAGAAATGTTTGAAGCTACTGACTGAATGAAAGGAGCTGGCATCTCACTCTCTTTGAATCTTCTTTATCATGCTAAGAGGAGCAGGAAAAAGCAAAAAATTTCAGAATTGCACCTTGCAATGCGGAGAAATTACTGTTTGTGCATTTACAATATTCATTGATTTTTGCCATTGAAAAACGTCCAGAAATGATTGAAGCTACTGACTGAATGAAAGGAGCTGGCATCTCACTCTCTTTGAATCTTGTTTATCATGCTAAGAGGAGCAGGAAAAAGCAAAAAATTTCAGAATTGCACCTTGCAATGCGGAGAAATTACTGTTTGTGCATTTACAATATTCATTGATTTTTGCCATTGAAAAACGTCCAGAAATGATTGAAGCTACTGACTGAATGAAAGGAGCTGGCATCTCACTCTCTTTGAATCTTCTTTATCATGCTAAGAGGAGCAGGAAAAAGCAAAAAATTTCAGAATTGCACCTTGCAATGCGGAGAAATTACTGTTTGTGCATTTACAATATTCATTGATTTTTGCCATTGAAAAACATCATGTTATTCATATACCAGAAATGTTTGAAGCTACTGACTGAATGAAAGGAGCTGACATCTCACTCTCTTTGAATCTTCTTTATCATGCTAAGAGGAGCAGGAAAAAGCAAAAAATTTCAGAATTGCACCTTGCAATGCGGAGAAATTACTGTTTGTGCATTTACAATATTCATTGATTTTTACCATTGAAAAACATCCAGAAATGATTGAAGCTACTGACTGAATGAAAGTAGCTGGCATCTCACTCTCTTTGAATCTTCTTTATCATGCTAAGAGGAGCAGGAAAAAGCAAAAAATTTCAGAATTGCACCTTGCAATGTGGAGAAATTACTGTTTGTGCATTTACAATATTCATTGATTTTTACCATTGAAAAACATCCAGAAATGATTGAAGCTACTGACTGAATGAAAGTAGCTGGCATCTCACTCTCTTTGAATCTTCTTTATCATGCTAAGAGGAGCAGGAAAAAGCAAAAAATTTCAGAATTGCACCTTGCAATGCAGAGAAATTACTGTTTGTGCATTTACAATATTCATTGATTTTTGCCATTGAAAAACATCATGTTATTCATATACCAGAAATGTTTGAAGCTACTGACTGAATGAAAGGAGCTGGCATCTCACTCTCTTTGAATCTTCTTTATCATGCTAAGAGGAGCAGGAAAAAGCAAAAAATTTCAGAATTGCACCTTGCAATGTGGAGAAATTACTGTTTGTGCATTTACAATATTCATTGATTTTTACCATTGAAAAACATCCAGAAATGATTGAAGCTACTGACTGAATGAAAGTAGCTGGCATCTCACTCTCTTTGTATCTTCTTTATCATGCTAAGAGGAGCAGGAAAAAGCAAAAAATTTCAGACTTGCACCTTGCAATGCGGAGAAATTACTGTTTGTGCATTTACAATATTCATTGATTTTTGCCATTGAAAAACATCATGTTATTCATATACCAGAAATGTTTGAAGCTACTGACTGAATGAAAGGAGCTGGCATCTCACTCTCTTTGAATCTTCTTTATCATGCTAAGAGGAGCAGGAAAAAGCAAAAAATTTCAGAATTGCACCTTGCAATGCGGAGAAATTACTGTTTGTGCATTTACAATATTCATTGATTTTTGCCATTGAAAAACGTCCAGAAATGATTGAAGCTACTGACTGAATGAAAGGAGCTGGCATCTCACTCTCTTTGAATCTTGTTTATCATGCTAAGAGGAGCAGGAAAAAGCAAAAAATTTCAGAATTGCACCTTGCAATGCGGAGAAATTACTGTTTGTGCATTTACAATATTCATTGATTTTTACCATTGAAAAAGGTCCAGAAATGATTGAAGCTACTGACTGAATGAAAGTAGCTGGCATCTCACTCTCTTTGAATCTTCTTTATCATGCTAAGAGGAGCAGGAAAAAGCAAAAAATTTCAGAATTGCACCTTGCAATGTGGAGAAATTACTGTTTGTGCATTTACAATATTCATTGATTTTTACCATTGAAAAACATCCAGAAATGATTGAAGCTACTGACTGAATGAAAGTAGCTGGCATCTCACTCTCTTTGAATCTTCTTTATCATGCTAAGAGGAGCAGGAAAAAGCAAAAAATTTCAGAATTGCACCTTGCAATGCAGAGAAATTACTGTTTGTGCATTTACAATATTCATTGATTTTTGCCATTGAAAAACATCATGTTATTCATATACCAGAAATGTTTGAAGCTACTGACTGAATGAAAGGAGCTGGCATCTCACTCTCTTTGAATCTTCTTTATCATGCTAAGAGGAGCAGGAAAAAGCAAAAAATTTCAGAATTGCACCTTGCAATGTGGAGAAATTACTGTTTGTGCATTTACAATATTCATTGATTTTTACCATTGAAAAACATCCAGAAATGATTGAAGCTACTGACTGAATGAAAGTAGCTGGCATCTCACTCTCTTTGTATCTTCTTTATCATGCTAAGAGGAGCAGGAAAAAGCAAAAAATTTCAGACTTGCACCTTGCAATGCGGAGAAATTACTGTTTGTGCATTTACAATATTCATTGATTTTTGCCATTGAAAAACATCATGTTATTCATATACCAGAAATGTTTGAAGCTACTGACTGAATGAAAGGAGCTGGCATCTCACTCTCTTTGAATCTTCTTTATCATGCTAAGAGGAGCAGGAAAAAGCAAAAAATTTCAGAATTGCACCTTGCAATGCGGAGAAATTACTGTTTGTGCATTTACAATATTCATTGATTTTTGCCATTGAAAAACGTCCAGAAATGATTGAAGCTACTGACTGAATGAAAGGAGCTGGCATCTCACTCTCTTTGAATCTTGTTTATCATGCTAAGAGGAGCAGGAAAAAGCAAAAAATTTCAGAATTGCACCTTGCAATGCGGAGAAATTACTGTTTGTGCATTTACAATATTCATTGATTTTTGCCATTGAAAAACGTCCAGAAATGATTGAAGCTACTGACTGAATGAAAGGAGCTGGCATCTCACTCTCTTTGAATCTTCTTTATCATGCTAAGAGGAGCAGGAAAAAGCAAAAAATTTCAGAATTGCACCTTGCAATGCGGAGAAATTACTGTTTGTGCATTTACAATATTCATTGATTTTTGCCATTGAAAAACATCATGTTATTCATATACCAGAAATGTTTGAAGCTACTGACTGAATGAAAGGAGCTGACATCTCACTCTCTTTGAATCTTCTTTATCATGCTAAGAGGAGCAGGAAAAAGCAAAAAATTTCAGAATTGCACCTTGCAATGCGGAGAAATTACTGTTTGTGCATTTACAATATTCATTGATTTTTACCATTGAAAAACATCCAGAAATGATTGAAGCTACTGACTGAATGAAAGTAGCTGGCATCTCACTCTCTTTGAATCTTCTTTATCATGCTAAGAGGAGCAGGAAAAAGCAAAAAATTTCAGAATTGCACCTTGCAATGTGGAGAAATTACTGTTTGTGCATTTACAATATTCATTGATTTTTACCATTGAAAAACATCCAGAAATGATTGAAGCTACTGACTGAATGAAAGTAGCTGGCATCTCACTCTCTTTGAATCTTCTTTATCATGCTAAGAGGAGCAGGAAAAAGCAAAAAATTTCAGAATTGCACCTTGCAATGCAGAGAAATTACTGTTTGTGCATTTACAATATTCATTGATTTTTGCCATTGAAAAACATCATGTTATTCATATACCAGAAATGTTTGAAGCTACTGACTGAATGAAAGGAGCTGGCATCTCACTCTCTTTGAATCTTCTTTATCATGCTAAGAGGAGCAGGAAAAAGCAAAAAATTTCAGAATTGCACCTTGCAATGTGGAGAAATTACTGTTTGTGCATTTACAATATTCATTGATTTTTACCATTGAAAAACATCCAGAAATGATTGAAGCTACTGACTGAATGAAAGTAGCTGGCATCTCACTCTCTTTGTATCTTCTTTATCATGCTAAGAGGAGCAGGAAAAAGCAAAAAATTTCAGACTTGCACCTTGCAATGCGGAGAAATTACTGTTTGTGCATTTACAATATTCATTGATTTTTGCCATTGAAAAACATCATGTTATTCATATACCAGAAATGTTTGAAGCTACTGACTGAATGAAAGGAGCTGGCATCTCACTCTCTTTGAATCTTCTTTATCATGCTAAGAGGAGCAGGAAAAAGCAAAAAATTTCAGAATTGCACCTTGCAATGCGGAGAAATTACTGTTTGTGCATTTACAATATTCATTGATTTTTGCCATTGAAAAACGTCCAGAAATGATTGAAGCAACTGACTGAATGAAAGGAGCTGGCATCTCACTCTCTTTGAATCTTGTTTATCATGCTAAGAGGAGCAGGAAAAAGCAAAAAATTTCAGAATTGCACCTTGCAATGCGGAGAAATTACTGTTTGTGCATTTACAATATTCATTGATTTTTGCCATTGAAAAACGTCCAGAAATGATTGAAGCTACTGACTGAATGAAAGGAGCTGGCATCTCACTCTCTTTGAATCTTCTTTATCATGCTAAGAGGAGCAGGAAAAAGCAAAACATTTCAGAATTGCACCTTGCAATGCGGAGAAATTACTGTTTGTGCATTTACAATATTCATTGATTTTTGCCATTGAAAAACATCATGTTATTCATATACCAGAAATGATTGAAGATACTGACTGAATGAAAGGAGCTGGCATCTCACTCTCTTTGAATCTTCTTTATCATGCTAAGAGGAGCAGGAAAAAGCAAAAAATTTCAGAATTGCACCTTGCAATGCGGAGAAATTACTGTTTGTGCATTTACAATATTCATTGATTTTTGCCATTGAAAAACGTCCAGAAATGATTGAAGCTACTGACTGAATGAAAGGAACTGGCATCTCACTCTCTTTGAATCTTCTTTATCATGCTAAGAGGAGCAGGAAAAAGCAAAAAATTTCAGAATTGCACCTTGCAATGCGGAGAAATTACTGTTTGTGCATTTACAAAATTCATTGATTTTTGCCATTGAAAAACATCATGTTATTCATATACCAGAAATGTTTGAAGCTACTGACTGAATGAAAGGAGCTGACATCTCACTCTCTTTGAATCTTCTTTATCATGCTAAGAGGAGCAGGAAAAAGCAAAAAATTTCAGAATTGCACCTTGCAATGCGGAGAAATTACTGTTTGTGCATTTACAATATTCATTGATTTTTGCCATTGAAAAACATCCAGAAATGATTGAAGCTACTGACTGAATGAAAGGAGCTGGCATCTCACTCTCTTTGAATCTTCTTTATCATGCTAAGAGGAGCAGGAAAAAGCAAAAAATTTCAGAATTGCACCTTGCAATGCGGAGAAATTACTGTTTGTGCATTTACAATATTCATTGATTTTTGCCATTGAAAAACATCATGTTATTCATATACCAGAAATGTTTGAAGCTACTGACTGAATGAAAGGAGCTGGCATCTCACTCTCTTTGAATCTTCTTTATCATGCTAAGAGGAGCAGGAAAAAGCAAAAAATTTCAGAATTGCACCTTGCAATGCGGAGAAATTACTGTTTGTGCATTTACAATATTCATTGATTTTTGCCATTGAAAAACATCATGTTATTCATATACCAGAAATGTTTGAAGCTACTGACTGAATGAAAGGAGCTGGCATCTCACTCTCTTTGAATCTTCTTTATCATGCTAAGAGGAGCAGGAAAAAGCAAAAAATTTCAGAATTGCACCTTGCAATGTGGAGAAATTACTGTTTGTGCATTTACAATATTCATTGATTTTTACCATTGAAAAAGGTCCAGAAATGATTGAAGCTACTGACTGAATGAAAGTAGCTGGCATCTCACTCTCTTTGAATCTTCTTTATCATGCTAAGAGGAGCAGGAAAAAGCAAAAAATTTCAGACTTGCACCTTGCAATGCGGAGAAATTACTGTTTGTGCATTTACAATATTCATTGATTTTTGCCATTGAAAAACATCATGTTATTCATATACCAGAAATGTTTGAAGCTACTGACTGAATGAAAAGAGCTGGCATCTCACTCTCTTTGAATCTTCTTTATCATGCTAAGAGGAGCAGGAAAAAGCAAAAAATTTCAGAATTGCACCTTGCAATGCGGAGAAATTACTGTTTGTGCATTTACAATATTCATTGATTTTTGCCATTGAAAAACATGTTATTCATATACCAGAAATGTTTGAAGCTACTGACTGAATGAAAGGAGCTGGCACCTCACTCTCTTTGAATCTTTATCATGCTAAGAGGAGCGGGAAAAAGCAAAAAATTTCAGAATTGCACCTTGCAATGCGGAGAAATTACTGTTTGTGCATTTACAATATTCATTGATTTTTGCCATTGAAAAACGTCCAGAAATGATTGAAGGTACTGACTGAATGAAAGGAGCTGGCATCTCACTCTCTTTGAATCTTCTTTATCATGCTAAGAGGAGCAGGAAAAAGCAAAAAATTTCAGAATTGCACCTTGCAATGCGGAGAAATTACTGTTTGTGCATTTACAATATTCATTGATTTTTGCCATTGAAAAATGTCCAGAAATGATTGAAGCTACTGACTGAATGAAAGGAGCTGGCATCTCACTCTCTTTGAATCTTCTTTATTATGCTAAGAGGAGCAGGAAAAAGCAAAAAATTTCAGAATTGCACCTTGCAATGTGGAGAAATTACTGTTTGTGCATTTACAATATTCATTGATTTTTACCATTGAAAAACGTCCAGAAATGATTGAAGCTACTGACTGAATGAAAGTAGCTGGCATCTCACTCTCTTTGAATCTTCTTTATCATGCTAAGAGGAGCAGGAAAAAGCAAAAAATTTCAGACTTGCACCTTGCAATGCGGAGAAATTACTGTTTGTGCATTTACAATATTCATTGATTTTTGCCATTGAAAAACATCATGTTATTCATATACCAGAAATGTTTGAAGCTACTGACTGAATGAAAGGAGCTGGCATCTCACTCTCTTTGAATCTTCTTTATCATGCCAAGAGGAGCAGGAAAAAGCAAAAAATTTCAGAATTGCACCTTGCAATGCGGAGAAATTACTGTTTGTGCATTTACAATATTCATTGATTTTTGCCATTGAAAAACGCCCAGAAATGATTGAAGCTACTGACTGAATGAAAGGAGCTGGCATCTCACTCTCTTTGAATCTTGTTTATCATGCTAAGAGGAGCAGGAAAAAGCAAAAAATTTCAGAATTGCACCTTGCAATGCGGAGAAATTACTGTTTGTGCATTTACAATATTCATTGATTTTTGCCATTGAAAAACATCCAGAAATGATTGAAGCTACTGACTGAATGAAAGTTGCTGGCATCTCACTCTCTTTGAATCTTCTTTATCATGCTAAGAGGAGCAGGAAAAAGCAAAAAATTTCAGAATTGCACCTTGCAATGCGGAGAAATTACTGTTTGTGCATTTACAATATTCATTGATTTTTGCCATTGAAAAACATCATGTTATTCATATACCAGAAATGTTTGAAGCTACTGACTGAATGAAAGGAGCTGGCATCTCACTCTCTTTGAATCTTCTTTATCATGCTAAGAGGAGCAGGAAAAAGCAAAAAATTTCAGAATTGCACCTTGCAATGTGGAGAAATTACTGTTTGTGCATTTACAATATTCATTGATTTTTACCATTGAAAAAGGTCCAGAAATGATTGAAGCTACTGACTGAATGAAAGTAGCTGGCATCTCACTCTCTTTGAATCTTCTTTATCATGCTAAGAGGAGCAGGAAAAAGCAAAAAATTTCAGACTTGCACCTTGCAATGCGGAGAAATTACTGTTTGTGCATTTACAATATTCAATGATTTTTGCCATTGAAAAACATCATGTTATTCATATACCAGAAATGTTTGAAGCTACTGACTGAATGAAAGGAGCTGGCATCTCACTCTCTTTGAATCTTCTTTATCATGCTAAGAGGAGCAGGAAAAAGCAAAAAATTTCAGAATTGCACCTTGCAATGCGGAGAAATTACTGTTTGTGCATTTACAATATTCATTGATTTTTGCCATTGAAAAACGTCCAGAAATGATTGAAGCTACTGACTGAATGAAAGGAGCTGGCATCTCACTCTCTTTGAATCTTCTTTATCATGCTAAGAGGAGCAGGAAAAAGCAAAAAATTTCAGAATTGCACCTTGCAATGCGGAGAAATTACTGTTTGTGCATTTACAATATTCATTGATTTTTGCCATTGAAAAACATCCAGAAATGATTGAAGCTACTGACTGAATGAAAGGAGCTGGCATCTCACTCTCTTTGAATCTTCTTTATCATGCTAAGAGGAGCAGGAAAAAGCAAAAAATTTCAGAATTGCACCTTGCAATGCGGAGAAATTACTGTTTGTGCATTTACAAAATTCATTGATTTTTGCCATTGAAAAACATCATGTTATTCATATACCAGAAATGTTTGAAGCTACTGACTGAATGAAAGGAGCTGACATCTCACTCTCTTTGAATCTTCTTTATCATGCTAAGAGGAGCAGGAAAAAGCAAAAAATTTCAGAATTGCACCTTGCAATGCGGAGAAATTACTGTTTGTGCATTTACAATATTCATTGATTTTTGCCATTGAAAAACATCCAGAAATGATTGAAGCTACTGACTGAATGAAAGGAGCTGGCATCTCACTCTCTTTGAATCTTCTTTATCATGCTAAGAGGAGCAGGAAAAAGCAAAAAATTTCAGAATTGCACCTTGCAATGCGGAGAAATTACTGTTTGTGCATTTACAAAATTCATTGATTTTTGCCATTGAAAAACATCATGTTATTCATATACCAGAAATGTTTGAAGCTACTGACTGAATGAAAGGAGCTGACATCTCACTCTCTTTGAATCTTCTTTATCATGCTAAGAGGAGCAGGAAAAAGCAAAAAATTTCAGAATTGCACCTTGCAATGCGGAGAAATTACTGTTTGTGCATTTACAATATTCATTGATTTTTGCCATTGAAAAACATCCAGAAATGATTGAAGCTACTGACTGAATGAAAGGAGCTGGCATCTCACTCTCTTTGAATCTTCTTTATCATGCTAAGAGGAGCAGGAAAAAGCAAAAAATTTCAGAATTGCACCTTGCAATGCGGAGAAATTACTGTTTGTGCATTTACAATATTCATTGATTTTTGCCATTGAAAAACATCATGTTATTCATATACCAGAAATGTTTGAAGCTACTGACTGAATGAAAGGAGCTGGCATCTCACTCTCTTTGAATCTTCTTTATCATGCTAAGAGGAGCAGGAAAAAGCAAAAAATTTCAGAATTGCACCTTGCAATGCGGAGAAATTACTGTTTGTGCATTTACAATATTCATTGATTTTTGCCATTGAAAAACATCATGTTATTCATATACCAGAAATGTTTGAAGCTACTGACTGAATGAAAGGAGCTGGCATCTCACTCTCTTTGAATCTTCTTTATCATGCTAAGAGGAGCAGGAAAAAGCAAAAAATTTCAGAATTGCACCTTGCAATGTGGAGAAATTACTGTTTGTGCATTTACAATATTCATTGATTTTTACCATTGAAAAAGGTCCAGAAATGATTGAAGCTACTGACTGAATGAAAGTAGCTGGCATCTCACTCTCTTTGAATCTTCTTTATCATGCTAAGAGGAGCAGGAAAAAGCAAAAAATTTCAGACTTGCACCTTGCAATGCGGAGAAATTACTGTTTGTGCATTTACAATATTCATTGATTTTTGCCATTGAAAAACATCATGTTATTCATATACCAGAAATGTTTGAAGCTACTGACTGAATGAAAGGAGCTGGCATCTCACTCTCTTTGAATCTTCTTTATCATGCTAAGAGGAGCAGGAAAAAGCAAAAAATTTCAGAATCGCACCTTGCAATGCGGAGAAATTACTGTTTGTGCATTTACAATTTTCATTGATTTTTGCCATTGAAAAACGTCCAGAAATGATTGAAGGTACTGACTGAATGAAAGGAGCTGGCATCTCACTCTCTTTGAATCTTCTTTATCATGCTAAGAGGAGCAGGAAAAAGCAAAAAATTTCAGAATTGCACCTTGCAATGCGGAGAAATTACTGTTTGTGCATTTACAATATTCATTGATTTTTGCCATTGAAAAACGTCCAGAAATGATTGAAGCTACTGACTGAATGAAAGGAGCTGGCATCTCACTCTCTTTGAATCTTCTTTATCATGCTAAGAGGAGCAGGAAAAAGCAAAAAATTTCAGAATTGCACCTTGCAATGCGGAGAAATTACAGTTTGTGCATTTACAATATTCATTGATTTTTGCCATTGAAAAACATCCAGAAATGATTGAAGCTACTGACTGAATGAAAGGAGCTGGCATCTCACTCTCTTTGAATCTTCTTTATCATGCTAAGAGGAGCAGGAAAAAGCAAAAAATTTCAGAATTGCACCTTGCAATGCGGAGAAATTACTGTTTGTGCATTTACAATATTCATTGATTTTTGCCATTGAAAAACATCATGTTATTCATATACCAGAAATGTTTGAAGCTACTGACTGAATGAAAGGAGCTGGCATCTCACTCTCTTTGAATCTTCTTTATCATGCTAAGAGGAGCAGGAAAAAGCAAAAAATTTCAGAATTGCACCTTGCAATGCGGAGAAATTACTGTTTGTGCATTTACAATATTCATTGATTTTTGCCATTGAAAAACATCATGTTATTCATATACCAGAAATGTTTGAAGCTACTGACTGAATGAAAGGAGCTGGCATCTCACTCTCTTTGAATCTTCTTTATCATGCTAAGAGGAGCAGGAAAAAGCAAAAAATTTCAGAATTGCACCTTGCAATGTGGAGAAATTACTGTTTGTGCATTTACAATATTCATTGATTTTTACCATTGAAAAACGTCCAGAAATGATTGAAGCTACTGACTGAATGAAAGTAGCTGGCATCTCACTCTCTTTGAATCTTCTTTATCATGCTAAGAGGAGCAGGAAAAAGCAAAAAATTTCAGACTTGCACCTTGCAATGCGGAGAAATTACTGTTTGTGCATTTACAATATTCATTGATTTTTGCCATTGAAAAACATCATGTTATTCATATACCAGAAATGTTTGAAGCTACTGACTGAATGAAAGGAGCTGGCATCTCACTCTCTTTGAATCTTCTTTATCATGCTAAGAGGAGCAGGAAAAAGCAAAAAATTTCAGAATTGCACCTTGCAATGCGGAGAAATTACTGTTTGTGCATTTACAATATTCATTGATTTTTGCCATTGAAAAACGTCCAGAAATGATTGAAGCTACTGACTGAATGAAAGGAGATGGCATCTCACTCTCTTTGAATCTTGTTTATCATGCTAAGAGGAGCAGGAAAAAGCAAAAAATTTCAGAATTGCACCTTGCAATGCGGAGAAATTACTGTTTGTGCATTTACAATATTCATTGATTTTTGCCATTGAAAAACATCCAGAAATGATTGAAGCTACTGACTGAATGAAAGGAGCTGGCATCTCACTCTCTTTGAATCTTCTTTATCATGCTAAGAGGAGCAGGAAAAAGCAAAAAATTTCAGAATTGCACCTTGCAATGCGGAGAAATTACTGTTTGTGCATTTACAATATTCATTGATTTTTGCCATTGAAAAACATCATGTTATTCATATACCAGAAATGTTTGAAGCTACTGACTGAATGAAAGGAGCTGGCATCTCACTCTCTTTGAATCTTCTTTATCATGCTAAGAGGAGCAGGAAAAAGCAAAAAATTTCAGAATTGCACCTTGCAATGCGGAGAAATTACTGTTTGTGCATTTACAATATTCATTGATTTTTGCCATTGAAAAACGTCCAGAAATGATTGAAGCTACTGACTGAATGAAAGGAGCTGGCATCTCACTCTCTTTGAATCTTGTTTATCATGCTAAGTGGAGCAGGAAAAAGCAAAAAATTTCAGAATTGCACCTTGCAATGCGGAGAAATTACTGTTTGTGCATTTACAATATTCATTGATTTTTGCCATTGAAAAACATCCAGAAATGATTGAAGCTACTGACTGAATGAAAGGAGCTGGCATCTCACTCTCTTTGAATCTTCTTTATCATGCTAAGAGGAGCAGGAAAAAGCAAAAAATTTCAGAATTGCACCTTGCAATGCGGAGAAATTACTGTTTGTGCATTTACAATATTCATTGATTTTTGCCATTGAAAAACATCATGTTATTCATATACCAGAAATGTTTGAAGCTACTGACTGAATGAAAGGAGCTGGCATCTCACTCTCTTTGAATCTTCTTTATCATGCTAAGAGGAGCAGGAAAAAGCAAAAAATTTCATAATTGCACCTTGCAATGCGGAGAAATTACTGTTTGTGCATTTACAATATTCATTGATTTTTGCCATTGAAAAACGTCCAGAAATGATTGAAGCTACTGACTGAATGAAAGGAGCTGGCATCTCACTCTCTTTGAATCATGTTTATCATGCTAAGAGGAGCAGGAAAAAGCAAAAAATTTCAGAATTGCACCTTGCAATGCGGAGAAATTACTGTTTGTGCATTTACAATATTCATTGATTTTTGCCATTGAAAAACGTCTAGAAATTATTGAAGCTACTGACTGAATGAAAGGAGCTGGCATCTCACTCTCTTTGAATCTTCTTTATCATGCTAAGAGGAGCAGGAAAAAGCAAAAAATTTCAGAATTGCACCTTGCAATGAGGAGAAATTACTGTTTGTGCATTTACAATATTCATTGATTTTTGCCATTGAAAAACATCATGTTATTCATATACCAGAAATGATTGAAGCTACTGACTGAATGAAAGGAGCTGGCATCTCACTCTCTTTGAATCTTCTTTATCATGCTAAGAGGAGCAGGAAAAAGTAAAAAATTTCAGAATTGCACTATGCAATGCGGAGAAATTACTGTTTGTGCATTTATAATATTCAATGATTTTTGCCATTGAAAAACGTCCAGAAATGATTGAAGCTACTGACTGAACGAAAGGAGCTGGCATCTCACTCTCTTTGAATCTTCTTTATCATGCTAAGAGGAGCAGGAAAAAGCAAAAAATTTCAGAATTGCACCTTGCAATGCGGAGAAATTACTGTTTGTGCATTTACAATATTCATTGATTTTTGCCATTGAAAAACATCATGTTATTCATATACCAGAAATGTTTGAAGCTACTGACTGAATGAAAGGAGCTGGCATCTCACTCTCTTTGAATCTTCTTTATCATGCTAAGTGGAGCAGGAAAAAGCAAAAAATTTCAGAATTGCAACTTGCAATGCGGAGAAATTACTGTTTGTGCATTTACAATATTCATTGATTTTTGCCATTGAAAAACGTCCAGAAATGATTGAAGCTACTGACTGAATGAAAGGAGCTGGCATCTCACTCTCTTTGAATCTTCTTTATCATGCTAAGAGGAGCAGGTAAAAGCAAAAAATTTCAGAATTGCACCTTGCAATGCGGAGAAATTACTGTTTGTGCATTTACAATATTCATTGATTTTTGCCATTGAAAAACGTCCAGAAATGATTGAAGCTACTGACTGAATGAAAGGAGCTGGCATCTCACTCTCTTTGAATCATGTTTATCATGCTAAGAGGAGCAGGAAAAAGCAAAAAATTTCAGAATTGCACCTTGCAATGCGGAGAAATTACTGTTTGTGCATTTACAATATTCATTGATTTTTGCCATTGAAAAACGTCCAGAAATTATTGAAGCTACTGACTGAATGAAAGGAGCTGGCATCTCACTCTCTTTGAATCTTCTTTATCATGCTAACAGGAGCAGGAAAAAGCAAAAAATTTCAGAATTGCACCTTGCAATGCGGAGAAATTACTGTTTGTGCATTTACAATATTCATTGATTTTTGCCATTGAAAAACATCATGTTATTCATATACCAGAAATGATTGAAGCTACTGACTGAATGAAAGGAGCTGGCATCTCACTCTCTTTGAATCTTCTTTATCATGCTAAGAGGAGCAGGAAAAAGCAAAAAATTTCAGAATTGCACCTTGCAATGCGGAGAAATTACTGTTTGTGCATTTACAATATTCATTGATTTTTGCCATTGAAAAACATCATGTTATTCATATACCAGAAATGTTTGAAGCTACTGACTGAATGAAAGGAGCTGGCATCTCACTCTCTTTGAATCTTCTTTATCATGCTAAGAGGAGCAGGAAAAAGCAAAAAATTTCAGAATTGCACCTTGCAATGCGGAGAAATTACTGTTTGTGCATTTACAATATTCATTGATTTTTACCATTGAAAAACGTCCAGAAATGATTGAGGCTACTGACTGAACGAAAGGAGCTGGCATCTCACTCTCTTTGAATCTTCTTTAACATGCTAAGAGGAGCAGGAAAAAGCAAAAAATTTCAGAATTGCACCTTGCAATGCGGAGAAATTACTGTTTGTGCATTTACAATATTCATTGATTTTTGCCATTGAAAAACATCATGTTATTCATATACCAGAAATGTTTGAAGCTACTGACTGAATGAAAGGAGCTGGCATCTCACTCTCTTTGAATCTTCTTTATCATGCTAAGAGGAGCAGGAAAAAACAAAAAATTTCAGAATTGCACCTTGCAATGCGGAGAAATTACTGTTTGTGCATTTACAATATTCATTGATTTTTGCCATTGAAAAACATCATGTTATTCATATACCAGAAATGTTTGAAGCTACTGACTGAATGAAAGGAGCTGGCATCTCACTCTCTTTGAATCTTCTTTATCATGCTAAGAGGAGCAGGAAAAAGCAAAAAATTTCAGAATTGCACCTTGCAATGCGGAGAAATTACAGTTTGTGCATTTACAATATTCATTGATTTTTGCCATTGAAAAACGTCCAGAAATGATTGAAGCTACTGACTGAATGAAAGGAGCTGGCATCTCACTCTCTTTGAATCTTCTTTATCATGCTAAGAGGAGCAGGAAAAAGCAAAAAATTTCAGAATTGCACCTTGCAATGCGGAGAAATTACTGTTTGTGCATTTACAATATTCATTGATTTTTGCCATTGAAAAACGTCCAGAAATGATTGAAGCTACTGACTGAATGAAAGGAGCTGGCATCTCACTCTCTTTGAATCTTCTTTATCATGCTAAGAGGAGCAGGAAAAAGCAAAAAATTTCAGAATTGCTCCTTGCAATGCGGAGAAATTACTGTTTGTGCATTTACAATATTCATTGATTTTTGCCATTGAAAAACATGTTATTCATATACCAGAAATGTTTGAAGCTACTGACTGAATGAAAGGAGCTGGCACCTCACTCTCTTTGAATCTTCTTTATCATGCTAAGAGGAGCAGGAAAAAGCAAAAAATTTCAGAATTGCACCTTGCAATGCGGAGAAATTACTGTTTGTGCATTTACAATATTCATTGATTTTTGCCATTGAAAAACGTCCAGAAATGATTGAAGCTACTGACTGAATGAAAGGAGCTGGCATCTCACTCTCTTTGAATCTTCTTTATCATGCTAAGAGGAGCAGGAAAAAGCAAAAAATTTCAGAATTGCACCTTGCAATGCGGAGAAATTACTGTTTGTGCATTTACAATATTCATTGATTTTTGCCATTGAAAAACGTTCAGAAATGATTGAAGCTACTGACTGAATGAAAGGAGCTGGCATCTCACTCTCTTTGAATCTTCTTTATCATGCTAAGAGGAGCAGGAAAAAGCAAAAAATTTCAGAATTGCACCTTGCAATGCGGAGAAATTACTGTTTGTGCATTTACAATATTCATTGATTTTTGCCATTGAAAAACATCATGTTATTCATATACCAGAAATGTTTGAAGCTACTGACTGAATGAAAGGAGCTGGCATCTCACTCTCTTTGAATCTTCTTTATCATGCTAAGAGGAGCAGGAAAAAGCAAAAAATTTCATAATTGCACCTTGCAATGCGGAGAAATTACTGTTTGTGCATTTACAATATTCATTGATTTTTGCCATTGAAAAACGTCCAGAAATGATTGAAGCTACTGACTGAATGAAAGGAGCTGGCATCTCACTCTCTTTGAATCATGTTTATCATGCTAAGAGGAGCAGGAAAAAGCAAAAAATTTCAGAATTGCACCTTGCAATGCGGAGAAATTACTGTTTGTGCATTTACAATATTCATTGATTTTTGCCATTGAAAAACGTCCAGAAATTATTGAAGCTACTGACTGAATGAAAGGAGCTGGCATCTCACTCTCTTTGAATCTTCTTTATCATGCTAAGAGGAGCAGGAAAAGGCAAAAAATTTCAGAATTGCACCTTGCAATGCGGAGAAATTACTGTTTGTGCATTTACAATATTCATTGATTTTTGCCATTGAAAAACATCATGTTATTCATATACCAGAAATGATTGAAGCTACTGACTGAATGAAAGGAGCTGGCATCTCACTCTCTTTGAATCTTCTTTATCATGCTAAGAGGAGCAGGAAAAAGTAAAAAATTTCAGAATTGCACAATGCAATGCGGAGAAATTACTGTTTGTGCATTTATAATATTCAATGATTTTTGCCATTGAAAAACGTCCAGAAATGATTGAAGCTACTGACTGAACGAAAGGAGCTGGCATCTCACTCTCTTTGAATCTTCTTTATCATGCTAAGAGGAGCAGGAAAAAGCAAAAAATTTCAGAATTGCACCTTGCAATGCGGAGAAATTACTGTTTGTGCATTTACAATATTCATTGATTTTTGCCATTGAAAAACATCATGTTATTCATATACCAGAAATGTTTGAAGCTACTGACTGAATGAAAGGAGCTGGCATCTCACTCTCTTTGAATCTTCTTTATCATGCTAAGTGGAGCAGGAAAAAGCAAAAAATTTCAGAATTGCAACTTGCAATGCGGAGAAATTACTGTTTGTGCATTTACAATATTCATTGATTTTTGCCATTGAAAAACGTCCAGAAATGATTGAAGCTACTGACTGAATGAAAGGAGCTGGCATCTCACTCTCTTTGAATCTTCTTTATCATGCTAAGAGGAGCAGGTAAAAGCAAAAAATTTCAGAATTGCACCTTGCAATGCGGAGAAATTACTGTTTGTGCATTTACAATATTCATTGATTTTTGCCATTGAAAAACGTCCAGAAATGATTGAAGCTACTGACTGAATGAAAGGAGCTGGCATCTCACTCTCTTTGAATCTTCTTTATCATGCTAAGAGGAGCAGGAAAAAGCAAAAAATTTCAGAATTGCACCTTGCAATGCGGAGAAATTACTGTTTGTGCATTTACAATATTCATTGATTTTTACCATTGAAAAACGTCCAGAAATGATTGAGGCTACTGACTGAACGAAAGGAGCTGGCATCTCACTCTCTTTGAATCTTCTTTAACATGCTAAGAGGAGCAGGAAAAAGCAAAAAATTTCAGAATTGCACCTTGCAATGCGGAGAAATTACTGTTTGTGCATTTACAATATTCATTGATTTTTGCCATTGAAAAACATCATGTTATTCATATACCAGAAATGTTTGAAGCTACTGACTGAATGAAAGGAGCTGGCATCTCACTCTCTTTGAATCTTCTTTATCATGCTAAGAGGAGCAGGAAAAAACAAAAAATTTCAGAATTGCACCTTGCAATGCGGAGAAATTACTGTTTGTGCATTTACAATATTCATTGATTTTTGCCATTGAAAAACATCATGTTATTCATATACCAGAAATGTTTGAAGCTACTGACTGAATGAAAGGAGCTGGCATCTCACTCTCTTTGAATCTTCTTTATCATGCTAAGAGGAGCAGGAAAAAGCAAAAAATTTCAGAATTGCACCTTGCAATGCGGAGAAATTACAGTTTGTGCATTTACAATATTCATTGATTTTTGCCATTGAAAAACGTCCAGAAATGATTGAAGCTACTGACTGAATGAAAGGAGCTGGCATCTCACTCTCTTTGAATCTTCTTTATCATGCTAAGAGGAGCAGGAAAAAGCAAAAAATTTCAGAATTGCACCTTGCAATGCGGAGAAATTACTGTTTGTGCATTTACAATATTCATTGATTTTTGCCATTGAAAAACGTCCAGAAATGATTGAAGCTACTGACTGAATGAAAGGAGCTGGCATCTCACTCTCTTTGAATCTTCTTTATCATGCTAAGAGGAGCAGGAAAAAGCAAAAAATTTCAGAATTGCTCCTTGCAATGCGGAGAAATTACTGTTTGTGCATTTACAATATTCATTGATTTTTGCCATTGAAAAACATGTTATTCATATACCAGAAATGTTTGAAGCTACTGACTGAATGAAAGGAGCTGGCACCTCACTCTCTTTGAATCTTCTTTATCATGCTAAGAGGAGCAGGAAAAAGCAAAAAATTTCAGAATTGCACCTTGCAATGCGGAGAAATTACTGTTTGTGCATTTACAATATTCATTGATTTTTGCCATTGAAAAACGTCCAGAAATGATTGAAGCTACTGACTGAATGAAAGGAGCTGGCATCTCACTCTCTTTGAATCTTCTTTATCATGCTAAGAGGAGCAGGAAAAAGCAAAAAATTTCAGAATTGCACCTTGCAATGCGGAGAAATTACTGTTTGTGCATTTACAATATTCATTGATTTTTGCCATTGAAAAACGTTCAGAAATGATTGAAGCTACTGACTGAATGAAAGGAGCTGGCATCTCACTCTCTTTGAATCTTCTTTATCATGCTAAGAGGAGCAGGAAAAAGCAAAAAATTTCAGAATTGCGCCTTGCAATGCGGAGAAATTAGTGTTTGTGCATTTACAAAATTCATTGATTTTTGCCATTGAAAAACATCATGTTATTCATTTACCAGAAATGATTGAAGCTACTGACTGAATGAAAGGAGCTGGCATCTCACTCTCTTTGAAACTTCTTTATCATGCTAAGAGGAGCAGGAAAAAGCAAAAAATTTCAGAATTGCACCTTGCAATGCGGAGAAATTACTGTTTGTGCATTTACAATATTCATTGATTTTTGCCATTGAAAAACGTCCAGAAATGATTGAAGCTACTGACTGAATGAAAGGAGCTGGCATCTCACTCTCTTTGAATCTTCTTTATCATGCTAAGAGGAGCAGGAAAAAGCAAAAAATTTCAGAATTGCACCTTGCAATGCGGAGAAATTACTGTTTGTGCATTTACAATATTCATTGATTTTTACCATTGAAAAACGTCCAGAAATGATTGAAGCTACTGACTGAATGAAAGTAGCTGGCATCTCACTCTCTTTGAATCTTCTTTATCATGCTAAGAGGAGCAGGAAAAAGCAAAAAATTTCAGACTTGCACCTTGCAATGCGGAGAAATTACTGTTTGTGCATTTACAATATTCATTGATTTTTGCCATTGAAAAACATCATGTTATTCATATACCAGAAATGTTTGAAGCTACTGACTGAATGAAAGGAGCTGGCATCTCACTCTCTTTGAATCTTCTTTATCATGCTAAGAGGAGCAGGAAAAAGCAAAAAATTTCAGAATTGCACCTTGCAATGCGGAGAAATTACTGTTTGTGCATTTACAATATTCATTGATTTTTGCCATTGAAAAACGTCCAGAAATGATTGAAGCTACTGACTGAATGAAAGGAGCTGGCATCTCACTCTCTTTGAATCTTCTTTATCATGCTAAGAGGAGCAGGAAAAAGCAAAAAATTTCAGAATTGCACCTTACAATGCGGAGAAATTACAGTTTGTGCATTTACAATATTCATTGATTTTTGCCATTGAAAAACGTCCAGAAATGATTGAAGCTACTGACTGAATGAAAGGAGCTGGCATCTCACTCTCTTTGAATCTTCTTTATCATGCTAAGAGGAGCAGGAAAAAGCAAAAAATTTCAGAATTGCACCTTGCAATGCGGAGAAATTACTGTTTGTGCATTTACAATATTCATTGATTTTTGCCATTGAAAAACGTCCAGAAATGATTGAAGCTACTGACTGAATGAAAGGAGCTGGCATCTCACTCTCTTTGAATCTTCTTTATCATGCTAAGAGGAGCAGGAAAAAGCAAAAAATTTCAGAATTGCACCTTGCAATGCGGAGAAATTACTGTTTGTGCATTTACAATATTCATTGATTTTTGCCATTGAAAAACATCATGTTATTCATATACCAGAAATGTTTGAAGCTACTGACTGAATGAAAGGAGCTGGCATCTCACTCTCTTTGAATCTTCTTTATCATGCTAAGAGGAGCAGGAAAAAGCAAAAAATTTCAGAATTGCACCTTGCAATGCGGAGAAATTACTGTTTGTGCAATTACAATATTCATTGATTTTTGCCATTGAAAAACGTCCAGAAATGATTGAAGCTACTGACTGAATGAAAGGAGCTGGCATCTCACTCTCTATGAATCTTCTTTATCATGCTAAGAGGAGCAGGAAAAGCAAAAAATTTCAGAATTGCACCTTGCAATGCGAAGAAATTACAGTTTGTGCATTTACAATATTCATTGACTTTTGCCATTGAAAAACATCCAGAAATGATTGAAGCTACTGACTGAATGAAAGGAGCTGGCATCTCACTCTCTTTGAATCTTCTTTATCATGCTAAGCGGAGCAGGAAAAAGCAAAAAATTTCAGAATTGCACCTTGCAATGCGGAGAAATTACTGTTTGTGCATTTACAATATTCATTGATTTTTGCCATTGAAAAACGTCCAGAAATGATTGAAGCTACTGACTGAATGAAAGGAGCTGGCATCTCACTCTCTTTGAATCTTCTTTATCATGCTAAGAGGAGCAGGAAAAAGCAAAAAATTTCAGAATTGCGCCTTGCAATGCGGAGAAATTACTGTTTGTGCATTTACAAAATTCATTGATTTTTGCCATTGAAAAACATCATGGTATTCATTTACCAGAAATGATTGAAGCTACTGACTGAATGAAAGGAGCTGGCATCTCACTCTCTTTGAATATTCTTTATCATGCTAAGAGGAGCAGGAAAAAGCAAAACATTTCAGAATTGCACCTTGCAATGCGAAGAAATTACTGTTTGTGCATTTACAATATTCATTGATTTTTGCCATTGAAAAACGTCCAGAAATGATTGAAGCTACTGACTGAATGAAAGTAGCTGGCATCTCACTCTCTTTGAATCTTCTTTATCATGCTAAGAGGAGCAGGAAAAAGCAAAAAATTTCAGACTTGCACCTTGCAATGCGGAGAAATTACTGTTTGTGCATTTACAATATTCATTGATTTTTGCCATTGAAAAACATCATGTTATTCATATACCAGAAATGTTTGAAGCTACTGACTGAATGAAAGGAGCTGGCATCTCACTCTCTTTGAATCTTCTTTATCATGCTAAGAGGAGCAGGAAAAAGCAAAAAATTTCAGAATTGCACCTTACAATGCGGAGAAATTACAGTTTGTGCATTTACAATATTCATTGATTTTTGCCATTGAAAAACGTCTAGAAATGATTGAAGCTACTGACTGAATGAAAGGAGCTGGCATCTCACTCTCTTTGAATCTTCTTTATCAAGTTAAGAGGAGCAGGAAAAAGCAAAAAATTTCAGAATTGCACCTTGCAATGCGGAGAAATTACTCTTTGTGCATTTACAATATTCATTGATTTTTGCCATTGAAAAACATGTTATTCATATACCAGAAATGTTTGAAGCTACTGACTGAATGAAAGGAGCTGGAACCTCACTCTCTTTGAATCTTCTTTATCATGCTAAGAGGAGCAGGAAAAAGCAAAAAATTTCAGAATTGCACCTTGCAATGCGGAGAAATTACTGTTTGTACATTTACAATATTCATTGATTTTTGCCATTGAAAAACGTCCAGAAATGATTGAAGCTACTGACTGAATGAAAGGAGCTGGCATCTCACTCACTTTGAATCTTCTTTATCATGCTAAGAGGAGCAGGAAAAAGCAAAAAATTTCAGAATTGCACCTTGCAATGCGGAGAAATTACTGTTTGTGCATTTACAAAATTCATTGATTTTTGCCATTGAAAAACATCATGTTATTCATTTACCAGAAATGATTGAAGCTACTGACTGAATGAAAGGAGCTGGCATCTCACTCTCTTTGAATCTTCTTTATCATGCTAAGAGGAGCAGGAAAAAGCAAAAAATTTCAGAATTGCACCTTGCAATGCGGAGAAATTACTGTTTGTGCATTTACAATATTCATTGATTTTTGCCATTGAAAAACGTCCAGAAATGATTGAAGCTACTGACTGAATGAAAGGAGCTGGCATCTCACTCTCTTTGAATCTTCTTTATCATGCTAAGAGGAGCGGGAAAAAGCAAAAAATTTCAGAATTGCACCTTGCAATGCGGAGAAATTACTGTTTGTGCATTTACAATATTCATTGATTTTTACCATTGAAAAACGTCCAGAAATGATTGAAGCTACTGACTGAATGAAAGTAGCTGGCATCTCACTCTCTTTGAATCTTCTTTATCATGCTAAGAGGAGCAGGAAAAAGCAAAAAATTTCAGACTTGCACCTTGCAATGCGGAGAAATTACTGTTTGTGCATTTACAATATTCATTGATTTTTGCCATTGAAAAACATCATGTTATTCATATACCAGAAATGTTTGAAGCTACTGACTGAATGAAAGGAGCTGGCATCTCACTCTCTTTGAATCTTCTTTATCATGCTAAGAGGAGCAGGAAAAAGCAAAAAATTTCAGAATTGCACCTTGCAATGCGGAGAAATTACTGTTTGTGCATTTACAATATTCATTGATTTTTGCCATTGAAAAACATCATGTTATTCATATACCAGAAATGTTTGAAGCTACTGACTGAATGAAAGGAGCTGGCATCTCACTCTCTTTGAATCTTCTTTATCATGCTAAGAGGAGCAGGAAAAAGCAAAAAATTTCAGAATTGCACCTTGCAATGCGGAGAAATTACTGTTTGTACATTTACAATATTCATTGATTTTTGCCATTGAAAAACGTCCAGAAATGATTGAAGCTACTGACTGAATGAAAGGAGCTGGCATCTCACTCACTTTGAATCTTCTTTATCATGCTAAGAGGAGCAGGAAAAAGCAAAAAATTTCAGAATTGCACCTTGCAATGCGGAGAAATTACTGTTTGTGCATTTACAAAATTCATTGATTTTTGCCATTGAAAAACATCATGTTATTCATTTACCAGAAATGATTGAAGCTACTGACTGAATGAAAGGAGCTGGCATCTCACTCTCTTTGAATCTTCTTTATCATGCTAAGAGGAGCAGGAAAAAGCAAAAAATTTCAGAATTGCACCTTGCAATGCGGAGAAATTACTGTTTGTGCATTTACAATATTCATTGATTTTTGCCATTGAAAAACGTCCAGAAATGATTGAAGCTACTGACTGAATGAAAGGAGCTGGCATCTCACTCTCTTTGAATCTTCTTTATCATGCTAAGAGGAGCGGGAAAAAGCAAAAAATTTCAGAATTGCACCTTGCAATGCGGAGAAATTACTGTTTGTGCATTTACAATATTCATTGATTTTTACCATTGAAAAACGTCCAGAAATGATTGAAGCTACTGACTGAATGAAAGTAGCTGGCATCTCACTCTCTTTGAATCTTCTTTATCATGCTAAGAGGAGCAGGAAAAAGCAAAAAATTTCAGACTTGCACCTTGCAATGCGGAGAAATTACTGTTTGTGCATTTACAATATTCATTGATTTTTGCCATTGAAAAACATCATGTTATTCATATACCAGAAATGTTTGAAGCTACTGACTGAATGAAAGGAGCTGGCATCTCACTCTCTTTGAATCTTCTTTATCATGCTAAGAGGAGGAGGAAAAAGCAAAAAATTTCAGAATTGCACCTTGCAATGCGGAGAAATTACTGTTTGTGCATTTACAATATTCATTGATTTTTGCCATTGAAAAACATCATGTTATTCATATACCAGAAATGTTTGAAGCTACTGACTGAATGAAAGGAGCTGGCATCTCACTCTCTTTGAATCTTCTTTATCATGCTAAGAGGAGCAGGAAAAAGCAAAAAATTTCAGAATTGCACCTTGCAATGCGGAGAAATTACTGTTTGTGCATTTACAATATTCATTGATTTTTGCCATTGAAAAACGTCCAGAAATGATTGAAGCTACTGACTGAATGAAAGGAGCTGGCATCTCACTCTCTTTGAATCTTCTTTATCATGCTAAGAGGAGCAGGAAAAAGCAAAAAATTTCAGAATTGCACCTTACAATGCGGAGAAATTACAGTTTGTGCATTTACAATATTCATTGATTTTTGCCATTGAAAAACGTCCAGAAATGATTGAAGCTACTGACTGAATGAAAGGAGCTGGCATCTCACTCTCTTTGAATCTTCTTTATCATGCTAAGAGGAGCAGGAAAAAGCAAAAAATTTCAGAATTGCACCTTACAATGCGGAGAAATTACAGTTTGTGCATTTACAATATTCATTGATTTTTGCCATTGAAAAACGTCCAGAAATGATTGAAGCTACTGACTGAATGAAAGGAGCTGGCATCTCACTCTCTTTGAATCTTCTTTATCATGCTAAGAGGAGCAGGAAAAAGCAAAAAATTTCAGAATTGCACCTTGCAATGCGGAGAAATTACTGTTTGTGCATTTACAATATTCATTGATTTTTGCCATTGAAAAACGTCCAGAAATGATTGAAGCTACTGACTGAATGAAAGGAGCTGGCATCTCACTCTCTTTGAATTTTCTTTATCATGCTAAGAGGAGCAGGAAAAAGCAAAAAATTTCAGATTTGCACCTTGCAATGCGGAGAAATTACTGTTTGTGCATTTACAATATTCATTGATTTTTGCCATTGAAAAACATGTTATTCATATACCAGAAATGTTTGAAGCTACTGACTGAATGAAAGGAGCTGGCACCTCACTCTCTTTGAATCTTCTTTATCATGCTAAGAGGAGCAGGATAAAGCAAAAAATTTCAGAATTGCACCTTGCAATGCCGAGAAATTACTGTTTGTGCATTTACAATATTCATTGATTTTTGCCATTGAAAAACGTCCAGAAATGATTGAAGCTACTGACTGAATGAAAGGAGCTGGCATCTCACTCTCTTTGAATCTTCTTTATCATGCTAAGAGGAGCTGGAAAAAGCAAAAAATTTCAGAATTGCACCTTGCAATGCGGAGAAATTACTGTTTGTGCATTTACAATATTCATTAATTTTTGCCATTGAAAAACATCATGTTATTCATATACCAGAAATGTTTGAAGCTACTGACTGAATGAAAGGAGCTGGCATCTCACTCTCTTTGAATCTTCTTTATCATGCTAAGAGGAGCAGGAAAAAGCAAAAAATTTCAGAATTGCACCTTGCAATGCGGAGAAATTACTGTTTGTGCATTTACAATATTCATTGATTTTTGCCATTGAAAAACGTCCAGAAATGATTGAAGCTACTGACTGAATGAAAGGAGCTGGCATCTCACTCTCTTTGAATCTTCTTTATCATGCTAAGAGGAGCAGGAAAAAGCAAAAAATTTCAGAATTGCACCTTGCAATGCGGAGAAATTACAGTTTGTGCATTTACAATATTCATTGATTTTTGCCATTGAAAAACGTCCAGAAATGATTGAAGCTACTGACTGAATGAAAGGAGCTGGCATCTCACTCTCTTTGAATCTTCTTTATCATGCTAAGAGGAGCAGGAAAAAGCAAAAAATTTCAGAATTGCTCCTTGCAATGCGGAGAAATTACTGTTTGTGCATTTACAATATTCATTGATTTTTGCCATTGAAAAACATGTTATTCATATACCAGAAATGTTTGAAGCTACTGACTGAATGAAAGGAGCTGGCACCTCACTCTCTTTGAATCTTCTTTATCATGCTAAGAGGAGCAGGAAAAAGCAAAAAATTTCAGAATTGCACCTTGCAATGCGGAGAAATTACTGTTTGTGCATTTACAATATTCATTGATTTTTGCCATTGAAAAACGTCCAGAAATGATTGAAGCTACTGACTGAATGAAAGGAGCTGGCATCTCACTCTCTTTGAATCTTCTTTATCATGCTAAGAGGAGCAGGAAAAAGCAAAAAATTTCAGAATTGCACCTTGCAATGCGGAGAAATTACTGTTTGTGCATTTACAATATTCATTGATTTTTGCCATTGAAAAACATCATGTTATTCATATACCAGAAATGATTGAAGCTACTGACTGAATGAAAGGAGCTGGCATCTCACTCTCTTTGAATCTTCTTTATCATGCTAAGAGGAGCAGGAAAATGTAAAAAATTTCAGAATTGCACCTTGCAATGCGGAGAAATTACTGTTTGTGCATTTACAATATTCAATGATTTTTGCCATTGAAAAACGTCCAGAAATGATTGAAGCTACTGACTGAACGAAAGGAGCTGGCATCTCACTCTCTTTGAATCTTCTTTATCATGCTAAGAGGAGCAGGAAAAAGCAAAAAATTTCAGAATTGCACCTTGCAATGCGGAGAAATTACTGTTTGTGCATTTACAATATTCATTGATTTTTGCCATTGAAAAACATCATGTTATTCATATACCAGAAATGTTTGAAGCTACTGACTGAATGAAAGGAGCTGGCATCTCACTCTCTTTGAATCTTCTTTATCATGCTAAGAGGAGCAGGAAAAAGCAAAAAATTTCAGAATTGCACCTTGCAATGCGGAGAAATTTCTGTTTGTGCATTTACAATATTCATTGATTTTTGCCATTGAAAAACGTCCAGAAATGATTGAAGCTACTGACTGAATGAAAGGAGCTGGCATCTCACTCTCTTTGAATCTTCTTTATCATGCTAAGGGGAGCAGGAAAAAGCAAAAAATTTCAGAATTGCACCTTGCAATGCGGAGAAATTACTGTTTGTGCATTTACAATATTCATTGATTTTTGCCATTGAAAAACGTCCAGAAATGATTGAAGCTACTGACTGAATGAAAGGAGCTGGCATCTCACTCTCTTTGAATCTTCTTTATCATGCTAAGAGGAGCAGGAAAAAGCAAAAAATTTCAGAATTGCACCTTACAATGCGGAGAAATTACAGTTTGTGCATTTACAATATTCATTGATTTTTGCCATTGAAAAACGTCCAGAAATGATTGAAGCTACTGACTGAATGAAAGGAGCTGGCATCTCACTCTCTTTGAATCTTCTTTATCATGCTAAGAGGAGCAGGAAAAAGCAAAAAATTTCAGAATTGCACCTTGCAATGCGGAGAAATTACTGTTTGTGCATTTACAATATTCATTGATTTTTGCCATTGAAAAACGTCCAGAAATGATTGAAGCTACTGACTGAATGAAAGGAGCTGGCATCTCACTCTCTTTGAATCTTCTTTATCATGCTAAGAGGAGCAGGAAAAAGCAAAAAATTTCAGAATTGCACCTTGCAATGCGGAGAAATTACTGTTTGTGCATTTACAATATTCATTGATTTTTGCCATTGAAAAACATCATGTTATTCATATACCAGAAATGTTTGAAGCTACTGATTGAATGAAAGGAGCTGGCATCTCACTCTCTTTGAATCTTCTTTATCATGCTAAGAGGAGCAGGAAAAAGCAAAAAATTTCAGAATTGCACCTTGCAATGCGGAGAAATTACTGTTTGTGCATTTACAATATTCATTGATTTTTGCCATTGAAAAACGTCCAGAAATGATTGAAGCTACTGACTGAATGAAAAGAGCTGGCATCTCACTCTCTTTGAATCTTCTTTATCATGCTAAGAGGAGCAGGAAAAAGCAAAAAATTTCAGAATTGCACCTTGCAATGCGGAGAAATTACAGTTTGTGCATTTACAATATTCATTGATTTTTGCCATTGAAAAACGTCCAGAAATGATTGAAGCTACTGACTGAATGAAAGGAGCTGGCATCTCACTCTCTTTGAATCTTCTTTATCAAGCTAACAGGAGCAGGAAAAAGCAAAAAATTTCAGAATTGCTCCTTGCAATGCGGAGAAATTACTGTTTGTGCATTTACAATATTCATTGATTTTTGCCATTGAAAAACATGTTATTCATATACCAGAAATGTTTGAAGCTACTGACTGAATGAAAGGAGCTGGCACCTCACTCTCTTTGAATCTTCTTTATCATGCTAAGAGGAGCAGGAAAAAGCAAAAATTTCAGAATTGCACCTTGCAATGCGGAGAAATTACTGTTTGTGCATTTACAATATTCATTGATTTTTGCCATTGAAAAACGTCCAGAAATGATTGAAGCTACTGACTGAATGAAAGGAGCTGGCATCTCACTCTCTTTGAATCTTCTTTATCATGCTAAGAGGAGCAGGAAAAAGCAAAAAATTTCAGAATTGCACCTTGCAATGCGGAGAAATTACTGTTTGTGCATTTACAATATTCATTGATTTTTGCCATTGAAAAACGTCCAGAAATGATTGAAGCTACTGACTGAATGAAAGGAGCTGGCATCTCACTCTCTTTGAATCTTCTTTATCATGCTAAGAGGAGCAGGAAAAAGCAAAAAATTTCAGAATTGCACCTTGCAATGAAGGGAAATAACTGTTTGTGCATTTACAATATTCATTGATTTTTGCCATTGAAAAACGTTATTCATATACCAGAAATGTTTGAAGCTACTGACTGAATGAAAGGAGCTGGCATCTCACTCTCTTTGAATCTTCTTTATCATGCTAAGAGGAGCAGGAATAAGCAAAAAATTTCAGAATTGCACCTTGCAATGCGGAAAAATTACTGTTTGTGCATTTACAATATTCATTGATTTTTGCCATTGAAAAACGTCCAGAAATGATTGAAGCTACTGACTGAATGAAAGGAGCTGGCATCTCACTCTCTTTGAATCTTCTTTATCATGCTAAGAGGAGCAGGAAAAAGCAAAAAATTTTTGAATTGCACCTTGCAATGCGGAGAAATTACTGTTTGTGCATTTACAATATTCATTGATTTTTGCCATTGAAAAACGTCCAGAAATGATTGAAGCTACTGACTGAATGAAAGGAGCTGGCATCTCACTCTCTTTGAATCTTCTTTATCATGCTAAGAGGAGCAGGAAAAAGCAAAAAATTTCAGAATTGCACCTTGCAATGCGGAGAAATTACTGTTTGTGCATTTACAATATTCATTGATTTTTGCCATTGAAAAACATCATGTTATTCATATACCAGAAATGTTTGAAGCTACTGATTGAATGAAAGGAGCTGGCATCTCACTCTCTTTGAATCTTCTTTATCATGCTAAGAGGAGCAGGAAAAAGCAAAAAATTTCAGAATTGCACCTTGCAATGCGGAGAAATTACTGTTTGTGCATTTACAATATTCATTGATTTTTGCCATTGAAAAACGTCCAGAAATGATTGAAGCTACTGACTGAATGAAAAGAGCTGGCATCTCACTCTCTTTGAATCTTCTTTATCATGCTAAGAGGAGCAGGAAAAAGCAAAAAATTTCAGAATTGCACCTTGCAATGCGGAGAAATTACTGTTTGTGCATTTACAATATTCATTGATTTTTGCCATTGAAAAACGTCCAGAAATGATTGAAGCTACTGACTGAATGAAAAGAGCTGGCATCTCACTCTCTTTGAATCTTCTTTATCATGCTAAGAGGAGCAGGAAAAAGCAAAAAATTTCAGAATTGCACCTTGCAATGCGGAGAAATTACAGTTTGTGCATTTACAATATTCATTGATTTTTGCCATTGAAAAACGTCCAGAAATGATTGAAGCTACTGACTGAATGAAAGGAGCTGGCATCTCACTCTCTTTGAATCTTCTTTATCATGCTAAGAGGAGCAGGAAAAAGCAAAAAATTTCAGAATTGCTCCTTGCAATGCGGAGAAATTACTGTTTGTGCATTTACAATATTCATTGATTTTTGCCATTGAAAAACATGTTATTCATATACCAGAAATGTTTGAAGCTACTGACTGAATGAAAGGAGCTGGCACCTCACTCTCTTTGAATCTTCTTTATCATGCTAAGAGGAGCAGGAAAAAGCAAAAATTTCAGAATTGCACCTTGCAATGCGGAGAAATTACTGTTTGTGCATTTACAATATTCATTGATTTTTGCCATTGAAAACCGTCCAGAAATGATTGAAGCTACTGACTGAATGAAAGGAGCTGGCATCTCACTCTCTTTGAATCTTCTTTATCATGCTAAGAGGAGCAGGAAAAAGCAAAAAATTTCAGAATTGCACCTTGCAATGCGGAGAAATTACTGTTTGTGCATTTACAATATTCATTGATTTGTGCCATTGAAAAACGTCCAGAAATGATTGAAGCTACTGACTGAATGAAAGGAGCTGGCATCTCACTCTCTTTGAATCTTCTTTATCATGCTAAGAGGAGCAGGAAAAAGCAAAAAATTTCAGAATTGCACCTTGCAATGCGGAGAAATTACTGTTTGTGCATTTACAATATTCATTGATTTTTGCCATTGAAAAACGTCCAGAAATGATTGAAGCTACTGACTGAATGAAAGGAGCTGGCATCTCACTCTCTTTGAATCTTCTTTATCATGCTAAGAGGAGCAGGAAAAAGCAAAAAATTTCAGAATTGCACCTTGCAATGCGGAGAAATAACTGTTTGTGCATTTACAATATTCATTGATTTTTGCCATTGAAAAACGTTATTCATATACCAGAAATGTTTGAAGCTACTGACTGAATGAAAGGAGCTGGCACCTCACTCTCTTTGAATCTTCTTTATCATGCTAAGAGGAGCAGGAATAAGCAAAAAATTTCAGAATTGCACCTTGCAATGCGGAAAAATTACTGTTTGTGCATTTACAATATTCATTGATTTTTGCCATTGAAAAACGTCCAGAAATGATTGAAGCTACTGACTGAATGAAAGGAGCTGGCATCTCACTCTCTTTGAATCTTCTTTATCATGCTAAGAGGAGCAGGAAAAAGCAAAAAATTTCAGAATTGCACCTTGCAATGCGGAGAAAATACTGTTTGTGCATTTACAATATTCATTGATTTTTGCCATTGAAAAACGTCCAGAAATGATTGAAGCTACTGACTGATTGAAAGGAGCTGGCATCTCACTCTCTTTGAATCTTCTTTATCATGCTAAGAGGAGCAGGAAAAAGCAAAAAATTTCAGAATTGCGCCTTGCAATGCGGAGAAATTACTGTTTGTGCATTTACAAAATTCATTGATTTTTGCCATTGAAAAACATCATGTTATTCATTTACCAGAAATGATTGAAGCTACTGACTGAATGTAAGGAGCTGGCATCTCACTCTCTTTGAATCTTCTTTATCATGCTAAGAGGAGCAGGAAAAAGCAAAAAATTTCAGAATTGCACCTTGCAATGCGGAGAAATTACTGTTTGTGCATTTACAATATTCGTTGATTTTTTCCATTGAAAAACGTCCAGAAATGATTGAAGCTACTGACTGAATGAAAGGAGCTGGCATCTCACTCTCTTTGAATCTTCTTTATCATGCTAAGAGGAGCAGGAAAAAGCAAAAAATTTCAGAATTGCACCTTGCAATGCGGAGAAATTACTGTTTGTGCATTTACAATATTCATTGATTTTTGCCATTGAAAAACATCATGTTATTCATATACCAGAAATGATTGAAGCTACTGACTGAATGAAAGGAGCTGGCATCTCACTCTCTTTGAATCTTCTTTATCATGCTAAGAGGAGCAGGAAAAAGTAAAAAATTTCAGAATTGCACCTTGCAATGCGGAGAAATTACTGTTTGTGCATTTACAATATTCAATGATTTTTGCCATTGAAAAACGTCCAGAAATGATTGAAGCTACTGACTGAACGAAAGGAGCTGGCGTCTCACTCTCTTTGAATATTCTTTATCATGCTAAGAGGAGCAGGAAAAAGCAAAAAAATTCAGAATTGCACCTTGCAATGCGGAGAAATTACTGTTTGTGCATTTACAATATTCATTGATTTTTGCCATTGAAAAACATCATGTTATTCATATACCAGAAATGTTTGAAGCTACTGACTGAATGAAAGGAGCTGGCATCTCACTCTATTTGAATCTTTTTTATAATGCTAAGAGGAGCAGGAAAAAGCAAAAAATTTCAGAATTGCACCTTGCAATGCGGAGAAATTACTGTTTGTGCATTTACAATATTCATTGATTTTTGCCATTGAAAAACGTCCAGAAATGATTGAAGCTACTGACTGAATGAAAGGAGCTGGCATCTCACTCTCTTTGAATCTTCTTTATCATGCTAAGAGGAGCAGGAAAAAGCAAAAAATTTCAGAATTGCACCTTGCAATGCGGAGAAATTACTGTTTGTGCATTTACAATATTCATTGATTTTTGCCATTGAAAAACGTCCAGAAATGATTGAAGCTACTGACTGAATGAAAGGAGCTGGCATCTCACTCTCTTTGAATCTTCTTTATCATGCTAAGAGGAGCAGGAAAAAGCAAAAAATTTCAGAAATGCACCTTGCAATGCGGAGAAATTACTGTTTGTGCATTTACAATATTCATTGATTTTTGCCTTTGAAAAACATCATGTTATTCATATACCAGAAATGATTGAAGCTACTGACTGAATGAAAGGAGCTGGCATCTCACTCTCTTTGAATCTTCTTTATCATGCTAAGAGGAGCAGGAAAAAGCAAAAAATTTCAGAATTGCACCTTGCAATGCGGAGAAATTACTGTTTGTGCATTTACAATATTCATTGATTTTTGCAATTGAAAAACGTCCAGAAATGATTGAAGCTACTGACTGAATGAAAGGAGCTGGCTTCTCACTCTCTTTGAATCTTCTTTATCATGCTAAGAGGAGCAGGAAAAAGCAAAAAATTTCAGAATTGCACCTTGCAATGCGGAGAAATTACTGTTTGTGCATTTACAATATTCATTGATTTTTGCCATTGAAAAACGTCCAGAAATGATTGAAGCTACTGACTGAATGAAAGGAGCTGGCATCTCACTCTCTTTGAATCTTGTTTATCATGCTAAGAGGAGCAGGAAAAAGCAAAAAATTTCAGAATTGCACCTTGCAATGCGGAGAAATTACTGTTTGTGCATTTAGAATATTCATTGATTTTTGCCATTGAAAAACGTCCAGAAATGATTGAAGCTACTGACTGAATGAAAGGAGCTGGCATCTCACTCTCTTTGAATCTTCTTTATCATGCTAAGAGGAGCAGGAAAAAGCAAAAAATCTCAGAATTGCACCTTGCAATGCGGAGAAATTACTGTTTGTGCATTTACAATATTCATTGATTTTTGCCATTGAAAAACATCATGTTATTCATATACCAGAAATGATTGAAGCTACTGACTGAATGAAAGGAGCTGGCATCTCACTCTCTTTGAATCTTCTTTATCATGCTAAGAGGAGCAGGAAAAAGTAAAAAATTTCAGAATTGCACCTTGCAATGCGGAGAAATTACTGTTTGTGCATTTACAATATTCAATGATTTTTGCCATTGAAAAACGTCCAGAAATGATTGAAGCTACTGACTGAATGAAAGGAGCTGGCATCTCACTCTCTTTGAATCTTCTTTATCATGCTAAGAGGAGCAGGATAAAGCAAAAAATTTCAGAATTGCACCTTGCAATGCGGAGAAATTACTGTTTGTGCATTTACAATATTCATTGATTTTTGCCATTGAAAAACATCATGTTATTCATATACCAGAAATGTTTGAAGCTACTGACTGAATGAAAGGAGCTGGCATCTCACTCTTCTTGAATCTTCTTTATCATGCTAAGAGTAGCAGGAAAAAGCAAAAAATTTCAGAATTGCACCTTGCAATGCGGAGAAATTACTGTTTGTGCATTTACAATATTCATTGATTTTTGCCATTGAAAAACATCATGTTATTCATATACCAGAAATGTTTGAAGCTACTGACTGAATGAAAGGAGCTGGCATCTCACTCTCTTTGAATCTTCTTTATCATGCTAAGAGGAGCAGGAAAAAGCAAAAAATTTCAGAATTGCACCTTGCAATGCGGAGAAATTACTGTTTGTGCATTTACAATATTCATTGATTTTTGCCATTGAAAAACATCACGTTATTCATATACCAGAAATGATTGAAGCTACTGACTGAATGAAAGGAGCTGGCATCTCACTCTCTTTGAATCTTCTTTATCATGCTAAGAGGAGCAGGAAAAAGCAAAAAATTTCAGAGTTGCACCTTGCAATGCGGAGAAATTACTGTTTGTGCATTTACAATATTCATTGATTTTTGCCATTGAAAAACATCATGTTATTCATATACCAGAAATGTTTGAAGCTACTGACTGAATGAAAGGAGCTGGCATCTCACTCTCTTTGAATCTTCTTTATCATGCTAAGAGGAGCAGGAAAAAGCAAAAAATTTCAGAATTGCACCTTGCAATGCGGAGAAATTACTGTTTGTGCATTTACAATATTCATTGATTTTTGCCATTGAAAAACATCATGTTATTCATATACCAGAAATGTTTGAAGCTACTGACTGAATGAAAGGAGCTGGCATCTCACTCTCTTTGAATCTTCTTTATCATGCTAAGAGGAGCAGGAAAAAGCAAAAAATTTCAGAATTGCACCTTGCAATGCGGAGAAATTACTGTTTGTGCATTTACAATATTCATTGATTTTTGCCATTGAAAAACGTCCAGAAATGATTGAAGCTACTGACTGAATGAAAGGAGCTGGCATCTCACTCTCTTTGAATCTTCTTTATCATGCTAAGAGGAGCAGGAAAAAGCAAAAAATTTCAGAATTGCACCTTACAATGCGGAGAAATTACAGTTTGTGCATTTACAATATTCATTGATTTTTGCCATTGAAAAACGTCCAGAAATGATTGAAGCTACTGACTGAATGAAAGGAGCTGGCATCTCACTCTCTTTGAATCTTCTTTATCATGCTAAGAGGAGCAGGAAAAAGCAAAAAATTTCAGAATTGCACCTTACAATGCGGAGAAATTACAGTTTGTGCATTTACAATATTCATTGATTTTTGCCATTGAAAAACGTCCAGAAATGATTGAAGCTACTGACTGAATGAAAGGAGCTGGCATCTCACTCTCTTTGAATCTTCTTTATCATGCTAAGAGGAGCAGGAAAAAGCAAAAAATTTCAGAATTGCACCTTGCAATGCGGAGAAATTACTGTTTGTTCATTTACAATATTCATTGATTTTTGCCATTGAAAAACGTCCAGAAATGATTGAAGCTACTGACTGAATGAAAGGAGCTGGCATCTCACTCTCTTTGAATTTTCTTTATCATGCTAAGAGGAGCAGGAAAAAGCAAAAAATTTCAGATTTGCACCTTGCAATGCGGAGAAATTACTGTTTGTGCATTTACAATATTCATTGATTTTTGCCATTGAAAAACATGTTATTCATATACCAGAAATGTTTGAAGCTACTGACTGAATGAAAGGAGCTGGCACCTCACTCTCTTTGAATCTTCTTTATCATGCTAAGAGGAGCAGGATAAAGCAAAAAATTTCAGAATTGCACCTTGCAATGCCGAGAAATTACTGTTTGTGCATTTACAATATTCATTGATTTTTGCCATTGAAAAACGTCCAGAAATGATTGAAGCTACTGACTGAATGAAAGGAGCTGGCATCTCACTCTCTTTGAATCTTCTTTATCATGCTAAGAGGAGCTGGAAAAAGCAAAAAATTTCAGAATTGCACCTTGCAATGCGGAGAAATTACTGTTTGTGCATTTACAATATTCATTAATTTTTGCCATTGAAAAACATCATGTTATTCATATACCAGAAATGTTTGAAGCTACTGACTGAATGAAAGGAGCTGGCATCTCACTCTCTTTGAATCTTCTTTATCATGCTAAGAGGAGCAGGAAAAAGCAAAAAATTTCAGAATTGCACCTTGCAATGCGGAGAAATTACTGTTTGTGCATTTACAATATTCATTGATTTTTGCCATTGAAAAACGTCCAGAAATGATTGAAGCTACTGACTGAATGAAAGGAGCTGGCATCTCACTCTCTTTGAATCTTCTTTATCATGCTAAGAGGAGCAGGAAAAAGCAAAAAATTTCAGAATTGCACCTTGCAATGCGGAGAAATTACAGTTTGTGCATTTACAATATTCATTGATTTTTGCCATTGAAAAACGTCCAGAAATGATTGAAGCTACTGACTGAATGAAAGGAGCTGGCATCTCACTCTCTTTGAATCTTCTTTATCATGCTAAGAGGAGCAGGAAAAAGCAAAAAATTTCAGAATTGCTCCTTGCAATGCGGAGAAATTACTGTTTGTGCATTTACAATATTCATTGATTTTTGCCATTGAAAAACATGTTATTCATATACCAGAAATGTTTGAAGCTACTGACTGAATGAAAGGAGCTGGCACCTCACTCTCTTTGAATCTTCTTTATCATGCTAAGAGGAGCAGGAAAAAGCAAAAAATTTCAGAATTGCACCTTGCAATGCGGAGAAATTACTGTTTGTGCATTTACAATATTCATTGATTTTTGCCATTGAAAAACGTCCAGAAATGATTGAAGCTACTGACTGAATGAAAGGAGCTGGCATCTCACTCTCTTTGAATCTTCTTTATCATGCTAAGAGGAGCAGGAAAAAGCAAAAAATTTCAGAATTGCACCTTGCAATGCGGAGAAATTACTGTTTGTGCATTTACAATATTCATTGATTTTTGCCATTGAAAAACATCATGTTATTCATATACCAGAAATGATTGAAGCTACTGACTGAATGAAAGGAGCTGGCATCTCACTCTCTTTGAATCTTCTTTATCATGCTAAGAGGAGCAGGAAAATGTAAAAAATTTCAGAATTGCACCTTGCAATGCGGAGAAATTACTGTTTGTGCATTTACAATATTCAATGATTTTTGCCATTGAAAAACGTCCAGAAATGATTGAAGCTACTGACTGAACGAAAGGAGCTGGCATCTCACTCTCTTTGAATCTTCTTTATCATGCTAAGAGGAGCAGGAAAAAGCAAAAAATTTCAGAATTGCACCTTGCAATGCGGAGAAATTACTGTTTGTGCATTTACAATATTCATTGATTTTTGCCATTGAAAAACATCATGTTATTCATATACCAGAAATGTTTGAAGCTACTGACTGAATGAAAGGAGCTGGCATCTCACTCTCTTTGAATCTTCTTTATCATGCTAAGAGGAGCAGGAAAAAGCAAAAAATTTCAGAATTGCACCTTGCAATGCGGAGAAATTTCTGTTTGTGCATTTACAATATTCATTGATTTTTGCCATTGAAAAACGTCCAGAAATGATTGAAGCTACTGACTGAATGAAAGGAGCTGGCATCTCACTCTCTTTGAATCTTCTTTATCATGCTAAGGGGAGCAGGAAAAAGCAAAAAATTTCAGAATTGCACCTTGCAATGCGGAGAAATTACTGTTTGTGCATTTACAATATTCATTGATTTTTGCCATTGAAAAACGTCCAGAAATGATTGAAGCTACTGACTGAATGAAAGGAGCTGGCATCTCACTCTCTTTGAATCTTCTTTATCATGCTAAGAGGAGCAGGAAAAAGCAAAAAATTTCAGAATTGCACCTTACAATGCGGAGAAATTACAGTTTGTGCATTTACAATATTCATTGATTTTTGCCATTGAAAAACGTCCAGAAATGATTGAAGCTACTGACTGAATGAAAGGAGCTGGCATCTCACTCTCTTTGAATCTTCTTTATCATGCTAAGAGGAGCAGGAAAAAGCAAAAAATTTCAGAATTGCACCTTGCAATGCGGAGAAATTACTGTTTGTGCATTTACAATATTCATTGATTTTTGCCATTGAAAAACATCATGTTATTCATATACCAGAAATGTTTGAAGCTACTGATTGAATGAAAGGAGCTGGCATCTCACTCTCTTTGAATCTTCTTTATCATGCTAAGAGGAGCAGGAAAAAGCAAAAAATTTCAGAATTGCACCTTGCAATGCGGAGAAATTACTGTTTGTGCATTTACAATATTCATTGATTTTTGCCATTGAAAAACGTCCAGAAATGATTGAAGCTACTGACTGAATGAAAAGAGCTGGCATCTCACTCTCTTTGAATCTTCTTTATCATGCTAAGAGGAGCAGGAAAAAGCAAAAAATTTCAGAATTGCACCTTGCAATGCGGAGAAATTACAGTTTGTGCATTTACAATATTCATTGATTTTTGCCATTGAAAAACGTCCAGAAATGATTGAAGCTACTGACTGAATGAAAGGAGCTGGCATCTCACTCTCTTTGAATCTTCTTTATCAAGCTAACAGGAGCAGGAAAAAGCAAAAAATTTCAGAATTGCTCCTTGCAATGCGGAGAAATTACTGTTTGTGCATTTACAATATTCATTGATTTTTGCCATTGAAAAACATGTTATTCATATACCAGAAATGTTTGAAGCTACTGACTGAATGAAAGGAGCTGGCACCTCACTCTCTTTGAATCTTCTTTATCATGCTAAGAGGAGCAGGAAAAAGCAAAAATTTCAGAATTGCACCTTGCAATGCGGAGAAATTACTGTTTGTGCATTTACAATATTCATTGATTTTTGCCATTGAAAAACGTCCAGAAATGATTGAAGCTACTGACTGAATGAAAGGAGCTGGCATCTCACTCTCTTTGAATCTTCTTTATCATGCTAAGAGGAGCAGGAAAAAGCAAAAAATTTCAGAATTGCACCTTGCAATGCGGAGAAATTACTGTTTGTGCATTTACAATATTCATTGATTTTTGCCATTGAAAAACGTCCAGAAATGATTGAAGCTACTGACTGAATGAAAGGAGCTGGCATCTCACTCTCTTTGAATCTTCTTTATCATGCTAAGAGGAGCAGGAAAAAGCAAAAAATTTCAGAATTGCACCTTGCAATGAAGGGAAATAACTGTTTGTGCATTTACAATATTCATTGATTTTTGCCATTGAAAAACGTTATTCATATACCAGAAATGTTTGAAGCTACTGACTGAATGAAAGGAGCTGGCATCTCACTCTCTTTGAATCTTCTTTATCATGCTAAGAGGAGCAGGAATAAGCAAAAAATTTCAGAATTGCACCTTGCAATGCGGAAAAATTACTGTTTGTGCATTTACAATATTCATTGATTTTTGCCATTGAAAAACGTCCAGAAATGATTGAAGCTACTGACTGAATGAAAGGAGCTGGCATCTCACTCTCTTTGAATCTTCTTTATCATGCTAAGAGGAGCAGGAAAAAGCAAAAAATTTTTGAATTGCACCTTGCAATGCGGAGAAATTACTGTTTGTGCATTTACAATATTCATTGATTTTTGCCATTGAAAAACGTCCAGAAATGATTGAAGCTACTGACTGAATGAAAGGAGCTGGCATCTCACTCTCTTTGAATCTTCTTTATCATGCTAAGAGGAGCAGGAAAAAGCAAAAAATTTCAGAATTGCACCTTGCAATGCGGAGAAATTACTGTTTGTGCATTTACAATATTCATTGATTTTTGCCATTGAAAAACATCATGTTATTCATATACCAGAAATGTTTGAAGCTACTGATTGAATGAAAGGAGCTGGCATCTCACTCTCTTTGAATCTTCTTTATCATGCTAAGAGGAGCAGGAAAAAGCAAAAAATTTCAGAATTGCACCTTGCAATGCGGAGAAATTACTGTTTGTGCATTTACAATATTCATTGATTTTTGCCATTGAAAAACGTCCAGAAATGATTGAAGCTACTGACTGAATGAAAAGAGCTGGCATCTCACTCTCTTTGAATCTTCTTTATCATGCTAAGAGGAGCAGGAAAAAGCAAAAAATTTCAGAATTGCACCTTGCAATGCGGAGAAATTACAGTTTGTGCATTTACAATATTCATTGATTTTTGCCATTGAAAAACGTCCAGAAATGATTGAAGCTACTGACTGAATGAAAGGAGCTGGCATCTCACTCTCTTTGAATCTTCTTTATCATGCTAAGAGGAGCAGGAAAAAGCAAAAAATTTCAGAATTGCTCCTTGCAATGCGGAGAAATTACTGTTTGTGCATTTACAATATTCATTGATTTTTGCCATTGAAAAACATGTTATTCATATACCAGAAATGTTTGAAGCTACTGACTGAATGAAAGGAGCTGGCACCTCACTCTCTTTGAATCTTCTTTATCATGCTAAGAGGAGCAGGAAAAAGCAAAAATTTCAGAATTGCACCTTGCAATGCGGAGAAATTACTGTTTGTGCATTTACAATATTCATTGATTTTTGCCATTGAAAACCGTCCAGAAATGATTGAAGCTACTGACTGAATGAAAGGAGCTGGCATCTCACTCTCTTTGAATCTTCTTTATCATGCTAAGAGGAGCAGGAAAAAGCAAAAAATTTCAGAATTGCACCTTGCAATGCGGAGAAATTACTGTTTGTGCATTTACAATATTCATTGATTTTTGCCATTGAAAAACGTCCAGAAATGATTGAAGCTACTGACTGAATGAAAGGAGCTGGCATCTCACTCTCTTTGAATCTTCTTTATCATGCTAAGAGGAGCAGGAAAAAGCAAAAAATTTCAGAATTGCACCTTGCAATGCGGAGAAATTACTGTTTGTGCATTTACAATATTCATTGATTTTTGCCATTGAAAAACGTCCAGAAATGATTGAAGCTACTGACTGAATGAAAGGAGCTGGCATCTCACTCTCTTTGAATCTTCTTTATCATGCTAAGAGGAGCAGGAAAAAGCAAAAAATTTCAGAATTGCACCTTGCAATGCGGAGAAATAACTGTTTGTGCATTTACAATATTCATTGATTTTTGCCATTGAAAAACGTTATTCATATACCAGAAATGTTTGAAGCTACTGACTGAATGAAAGGAGCTGGCACCTCACTCTCTTTGAATCTTCTTTATCATGCTAAGAGGAGCAGGAATAAGCAAAAAATTTCAGAATTGCACCTTGCAATGCGGAAAAATTACTGTTTGTGCATTTACAATATTCATTGATTTTTGCCATTGAAAAACGTCCAGAAATGATTGAAGCTACTGACTGAATGAAAGGAGCTGGCATCTCACTCTCTTTGAATCTTCTTTATCATGCTAAGAGGAGCAGGAAAAAGCAAAAAATTTCAGAATTGCACCTTGCAATGCGGAGAAAATACTGTTTGTGCATTTACAATATTCATTGATTTTTGCCATTGAAAAACGTCCAGAAATGATTGAAGCTACTGACTGATTGAAAGGAGCTGGCATCTCACTCTCTTTGAATCTTCTTTATCATGCTAAGAGGAGCAGGAAAAAGCAAAAAATTTCAGAATTGCGCCTTGCAATGCGGAGAAATTACTGTTTGTGCATTTACAAAATTCATTGATTTTTGCCATTGAAAAACATCATGTTATTCATTTACCAGAAATGATTGAAGCTACTGACTGAATGTAAGGAGCTGGCATCTCACTCTCTTTGAATCTTCTTTATCATGCTAAGAGGAGCAGGAAAAAGCAAAAAATTTCAGAATTGCACCTTGCAATGCGGAGAAATTACTGTTTGTGCATTTACAATATTCGTTGATTTTTGCCATTGAAAAACGTCCAGAAATGATTGAAGCTACTGACTGAATGAAAGGAGCTGGCATCTCACTCTCTTTGAATCTTCTTTATCATGCTAAGAGGAGCAGGAAAAAGCAAAAAATTTCAGAATTGCACCTTGCAATGCGGAGAAATTACTGTTTGTGCATTTACAATATTCATTGATTTTTGCCATTGAAAAACATCATGTTATTCATATACCAGAAATGATTGAAGCTACTGACTGAATGAAAGGAGCTGGCATCTCACTCTCTTTGAATCTTCTTTATCATGCTAAGAGGAGCAGGAAAAAGTAAAAAATTTCAGAATTGCACCTTGCAATGCGGAGAAATTACTGTTTGTGCATTTACAATATTCAATGATTTTTGCCATTGAAAAACGTCCAGAAATGATTGAAGCTACTGACTGAACGAAAGGAGCTGGCGTCTCACTCTCTTTGAATATTCTTTATCATGCTAAGAGGAGCAGGAAAAAGCAAAAAAATTCAGAATTGCACCTTGCAATGCGGAGAAATTACTGTTTGTGCATTTACAATATTCATTGATTTTTGCCATTGAAAAACATCATGTTATTCATATACCAGAAATGTTTGAAGCTACTGACTGAATGAAAGGAGCTGGCATCTCACTCTATTTGAATCTTTTTTATCATGCTAAGAGGAGCAGGAAAAAGCAAAAAATTTCAGAATTGCACGTTGCAATGCGGAGAAATTACTGTTTGTGCATTTACAATATTCATTGATTTTTGCCATTGAAAAACGTCCAGAAATGATTGAAGCTACTGACTGAATGAAAGGAGCTGGCATCTCACTCTCTTTGAATCTTCTTTATCATGCTAAGAGGAGCAGGAAAAAGCAAAAAATTTCAGAATTGCACCTTGCAATGCGGAGAAATTACTGTTTGTGCATTTACAATATTCATTGATTTTTGCCATTGAAAAACGTCCAGAAATGATTGAAGCTACTGACTGAATGAAAGGAGCTGGCATCTCACTCTCTTTGAATCTTCTTTATCATGCTAAGAGGAGCAGGAAAAAGCAAAAAATTTCAGAATTGCACCTTGCAATGCGGAGAAATTACTGTTTGTGCATTTACAATATTCATTGATTTTTGCCTTTGAAAAACATCATGTTATTCATATACCAGAAATGATTGAAGCTACTGACTGAATGAAAGGAGCTGGCATCTCACTTTCTTTGAATCTTCTTTATCATGCTAAGAGGAGCAGGAAAAAGCAAAAAATTTCAGAATTGCACCTTGCAATGCGGAGAAATTACTGTTTGTGCATTTACAATATTCATTGATTTTTGCAATTGAAAAACGTCCAGAAATGATTGAAGCTACTGACTGAATGAAAGGAGCTGGCTTCTCACTCTCTTTGAATCTTCTTTATCATGCTAAGAGGAGCAGGAAAAAGCAAAAAATTTCAGAATTGCACCTTGCAATGCGGAGAAATTACTGTTTGTGCATTTACAATATTCATTGATTTTTGCCATTGAAAAACGTCCAGAAATGATTGAAGCTACTGACTGAATGAAAGGAGCTGGCATCTCACTCTCTTTGAATCTTGTTTATCATGCTAAGAGGAGCAGGAAAAAGCAAAAAATTTCAGAATTGCACCTTGCAATGCGGAGAAATTACTGTTTGTGCATTTAGAATATTCATTGATTTTTGCCATTGAAAAACGTCCAGAAATGATTGAAGCTACTGACTGAATGAAAGGAGCTGGCATCTCACTCTCTTTGAATCTTCTTTATCATGCTAAGAGGAGCAGGAAAAAGCAAAAAATCTCAGAATTGCACCTTGCAATGCGGAGAAATTACTGTTTGTGCATTTACAATATTCATTGATTTTTGCCATTGAAAAACATCATGTTATTCATATACCAGAAATGATTGAAGCTACTGACTGAATGAAAGGAGCTGGCATCTCACTCTCTTTGAATCTTCTTTATCATGCTAAGAGGAGCAGGAAAAAGTAAAAAATTTCAGAATTGCACCTTGCAATGCGGAGAAATTACTGTTTGTGCATTTACAATATTCAATGATTTTTGCCATTGAAAAACGTCCAGAAATGATTGAAGCTACTGACTGAATGAAAGGAGCTGGCATCTCACTCTCTTTGAATCTTCTTTATCATGCTAAGAGGAGCAGGATAAAGCAAAAAATTTCAGAATTGCACCTTGCAATGCGGAGAAATTACTGTTTGTGCATTTACAATATTCATTGATTTTTGCCATTGAAAAACATCATGTTATTCATATACCAGAAATGTTTGAAGCTACTGACTGAATGAAAGGAGCTGGCATCTCACTCTCCTTGAATCTTCTTTATCATGCTAAGAGGAGCAGGAAAAAGCAAAAAATTTCAGAATTGCACCTTGCAATGCGGAGAAATTACTGTTTGTGCATTTACAATATTCATTGATTTTTGCCATTGAAAAACATCATGTTATTCATATACCAGAAATGTTTGAAGCTACTGACTGAATGAAAGGAGCTGGCATCTCACTCTCTTTGAATCTTCTTTATCATGCTAAGAGGAGCAGGAAAAAGCAAAAAATTTCAGAATTGCACCTTGCAATGCGGAGAAATTACTGTTTGTGCATTTACAATATTCATTGATTTTTGCCATTGAAAAACATCACGTTATTCATATACCAGAAATGATTGAAGCTACTGACTGAATGAAAGGAGCTGGCATCTCACTCTCTTTGAATCTTCTTTATCATGCTAAGAGGAGCAGGAAAAAGCAAAAAATTTCAGAGTTGCACCTTGCAATGCGGAGAAATTACTATTTGTGCATTTACAATATTCATTGATTTTTGCAATTGAAAAACGTCCAGAAATGATTGAAGCTACTGACTGAATGAAAGGAGCTGGCATCTCACTCTCTTTGAATCTTCTTTATCATGCTAAGAGGAGCAGGAAAAAGCAAAAAATTTCAGAATTGCACCTTGCAATGCGGAGAAATTACTGTTTGTGCATTTACAATATTCATTGATTTTTGCCATTGAAAAACATCATGTTATTCATATACCAGGAATGTTTGAAGCTACTGACTGAATGAAAGGAGCTGGCATCTCACTCTCTTTGAATCTTCTTTATCATGCTAAGAGGAGCAGGAAAAAGCAAAAAATTTCAGAATTGCACCTTGCAATGCGGAGAAATTACTGTTTGTGCATTTACAATATTCATTGATTTTTGCCATTGAAAAACGTCCAGAAATGATTGAAGCTACTGACTGAATGAAAGGAGCTGGCATCTCACTCTCTTTTAATCTTGTTTATCATGCTAAGAGGAGCAGGAAAAAGCAAAAAATTTCAGAATTGCACCTTGCAATGCGGAGAAATTACTGTTTGTGCATTTACAATATTCATTGATTTTTGCCATTGAAAAACGTCCAGAAATGATTGAAGCTACTGACTGAATGAAAGGAGCTGGCATCTCACTCTCTTTGAATCTTCTTTATCATGCTAAGAGGAGCAGGAAAAAGCAAAAAATTTCAGAATTGCACCTTGCAATGCGGAGAAATTACTGTTTGTGCATTTACAATATTCATTGATTTTTGCCATTGAAAAACATCATGTTATTCATATACCAGAAATGATTGAAGCTACTGACTGAATGAAAGGAGCTGGCATCTCACTCTCTTTGAATCTTCTTTATCATGCTAAGAGGAGCAGGAAAAAGTAAAAAATTTCAGAATTGCACCTTGCAATGCGGAGAAATTACTGTTTGTGCATTTACAATATTCAATGATTTTTGCCATTGAAAAACGTCCAGAAATGATTGAAGCTACTGACTGAATGAAAGGAGCTGGCATCTCACTCTCTTTGAATCTTCTTTATCATGCTAAGAGGAGCAGGAAAAAGCAAAAAATTTCAGAATTGCACCTTGCAATGCGGAGAAATTACTGTTTGTGCATTTACAATATTCATTGATTTTTGCCATTGAAAAACATCATGTTATTCATTTACCAGAAATGATTGAAGCTACTGACTGAATGTAAGGAGCTGGCATCTCACTCTCTTTGAATCTTCTTTATCATGCTAAGAGGAGCAGGAAAAAGCAAAAAATTTCAGAATTGCACCTTGCAATGCGGAGAAATTACTGTTTGTGCATTTACAATATTCATTGATTTTTGCCATTGAAAAACGTCCAGAAATGATTGAAGCTACTGACTGAATGAAAGGAGCTGGCATCTCACTCTCTTTGAATCTTCTTTATCATGCTAAGAGGAGCAGGAAAAAGCAAAAAATTTCAGAATTGCACCTTGCAATGCGGAGAAATTACTGTTTGTGCATTTACAATATTCATTGATTTTTGCCATTGAAAAACATCATGTTATTCATATACCAGAAATGATTGAAGCTACTGACTGAATGAAAGGAGCTGGCATCTCACTCTCTTTGAATCTTCTTTATCATGCTAAGAGGAGCAGGAAAAAGTAAAAAATTTCAGAATTGCACCTTGCAATGCGGAGAAATTACTGTTTGTGCATTTACAATATTCAATGATTTTTGCCATTGAAAAACGTCCAGAAATGATTGAAGCTACTGACTGAACGAAAGGAGCTGGCGTCTCACTCTCTTTGAATATTCTTTATCATGCTATGAGGAGCAGGAAAAAGCAAAAAAATTCAGAATTGCACCTTGCAATGCGGAGAAATTACTGTTTGTGCATTTACAATATTCATTGATTTTTGCCATTGAAAAACATCATGTTATTCATATACCAGAAATGTTTGAAGCTACTGACTGAATGAAAGGAGCTGGCATCTCACTCTCTTTGAATCTTTTTTATCATGCTAAGAGGAGCAGGAAAAAGCAAAAAATTTCAGAATTGCACCTTGCAATGCGGAGAAATTACTGTTTGTGCATTTACAATATTCATTGATTTTTGCCATTGAAAAACGTCCAGAAATGATTGAAGCTACTGACTGAATGAAAGGAGCTGGCATCTCACTCTCTTTGAATCTTCTTTATCATGCTAAGAGGAGCAGGAAAAAGCAAAAAATTTCAGAATTGCACCTTGCAATGCGGAGAAATTACTGTTTGTGCATTTACAATATTCATTGATTTTTGCCATTGAAAAACGTCCAGAAATGATTGAAGCTACTGACTGAATGAAAGGAGCTGGCATCTCACTCTCTTTGAATCTTCTTTATCATGCTAAGAGGAGCAGGAAAAAGCAAAAAATTTCAGAATTGCACCTTGCAATGCGGAGAAATTACTGTTTGTGCATTTACAATATTCATTGATTTTTGCAATTGAAAAACGTCCAGAAATGATTGAAGCTACTGACTGAATGAAAGGAGCTGGCTTCTCACTCTCTTTGAATCTTCTTTATCATGCTAAGAGGAGCAGGAAAAAGCAAAAAATTTCAGAATTGCACCTTGCAATGCGGAGAAATTACTGTTTGTGCATTTACAATATTCATTGATTTTTGCCATTGAAAAACGTCCAGAAATGATTGAAGCTACTGACTGAATGAAAGGAGCTGGCATCTCACTCTCTTTGAATCTTGTTTATCATGCTAAGAGGAGCAGGAAAAAGCAAAAAATTTCAGAATTGCACCTTGCAATGCGGAGAAATTACTGTTTGTGCATTTAGAATATTCATTGATTTTTGCCATTGAAAAACGTCCAGAAATGATTGAAGCTACTGACTGAATGAAAGGAGCTGGCATCTCACTCTCTTTGAATCTTCTTTATCATGCTAAGAGGAGCAGGAAAAAGCAAAAAATCTCAGAATTGCACCTTGCAATGCGGAGAAATTACTGTTTGTGCATTTACAATATTCATTGATTTTTGCCATTGAAAAACATCATGTTATTCATATACCAGAAATGATTGAAGCTACTGACTGAATGAAAGGAGCTGGCATCTCACTCTCTTTGAATCTTCTTTATCATGCTAAGAGGAGCAGGAAAAAGTAAAAAATTTCAGAATTGCACCTTGCAATGCGGAGAAATTACTGTTTGTGCATTTACAATATTCAATGATTTTTGCCATTGAAAAACGTCCAGAAATGATTGAAGCTACTGACTGAATGAAAGGAGCTGGCATCTCACTCTCTTTGAATCTTCTTTATCATGCTAAGAGGAGCAGGATAAAGCAAAAAATTTCAGAATTGCACCTTGCAATGCGGAGAAATTACTGTTTGTGCATTTACAATATTCATTGATTTTTGCCATTGAAAAACATCATGTTATTCATATACCAGAAATGTTTGAAGCTACTGACTGAATGAAAGGAGCTGGCATCTCACTCTCCTTGAATCTTCTTTATCATGCTAAGAGGAGCAGGAAAAAGCAAAAAATTTCAGAATTGCACCTTGCAATGCGGAGAAATTACTGTTTGTGCATTTACAATATTCATTGATTTTTGCCTTTGAAAAACATCATGTTATTCATATACCAGAAATGATTGAAGCTACTGACTGAATGAAAGGAGCTGGCATCTCACTCTCTTTGAATCTTCTTTATCATGCTAAGAGGAGCAGGAAAAAGCAAAAAATTTCAGAATTGCACCTTGCAATGCGGAGAAATTACTGTTTGTGCATTTACAATATTCATTGATTTTTGCAATTGAAAAACGTCCAGAAATGATTGAAGCTACTGACTGAATGAAAGGAGCTGGCTTCTCACTCTCTTTGAATCTTCTTTATCATGCTAAGAGGAGCAGGAAAAAGCAAAAAATTTCAGAATTGCACCTTGCAATGCGGAGAAATTACTGTTTGTGCATTTACAATATTCATTGATTTTTGCCATTGAAAAACGTCCAGAAATGATTGAAGCTACTGACTGAATGAAAGGAGCTGGCATCTCACTCTCTTTGAATCTTGTTTATCATGCTAAGAGGAGCAGGAAAAAGCAAAAAATTTCAGAATTGCACCTTGCAATGCGGAGAAATTACTGTTTGTGCATTTAGAATATTCATTGATTTTTGCCATTGAAAAACGTCCAGAAATGATTGAAGCTACTGACTGAATGAAAGGAGCTGGCATCTCACTCTCTTTGAATCTTCTTTATCATGCTAAGAGGAGCAGGAAAAAGCAAAAAATCTCAGAATTGCACCTTGCAATGCGGAGAAATTACTGTTTGTGCATTTACAATATTCATTGATTTTTGCCATTGAAAAACATCATGTTATTCATATACCAGAAATGATTGAAGCTACTGACTGAATGAAAGGAGCTGGCATCTCACTCTCTTTGAATCTTCTTTATCATGCTAAGAGGAGCAGGAAAAAGTAAAAAATTTCAGAATTGCACCTTGCAATGCGGAGAAATTACTGTTTGTGCATTTACAATATTCAATGATTTTTGCCATTGAAAAACGTCCAGAAATGATTGAAGCTACTGACTGAATGAAAGGAGCTGGCATCTCACTCTCTTTGAATCTTCTTTATCATGCTAAGAGGAGCAGGATAAAGCAAAAAATTTCAGAATTGCACCTTGCAATGCGGAGAAATTACTGTTTGTGCATTTACAATATTCATTGATTTTTGCCATTGAAAAACATCATGTTATTCATATACCAGAAATGTTTGAAGCTACTGACTGAATGAAAGGAGCTGGCATCTCACTCTCCTTGAATCTTCTTTATCATGCTAAGAGGAGCAGGAAAAAGCAAAAAATTTCAGAATTGCACCTTGCAATGCGGAGAAATTACTGTTTGTGCATTTACAATATTCATTGATTTTTGCCATTGAAAAACATCATGTTATTCATATACCAGAAATGTTTGAAGCTACTGACTGAATGAAAGGAGCTGGCATCTCACTCTCTTTGAATCTTCTTTATCATGCTAAGAGGAGCAGGAAAAAGCAAAAAATTTCAGAATTGCACCTTGCAATGCGGAGAAATTACTGTTTGTGCATTTACAATATTCATTGATTTTTGCCATTGAAAAACATCACGTTATTCATATACCAGAAATGATTGAAGCTACTGACTGAATGAAAGGAGCTGGCATCTCACTCTCTTTGAATCTTCTTTATCATGCTAAGAGGAGCAGGAAAAAGCAAAAAATTTCAGAGTTGCACCTTGCAATGCGGAGAAATTACTGTTTGTGCATTTACAATATTCATTGATTTTTGCAATTGAAAAACGTCCAGAAATGATTGAAGCTACTGACTGAATGAAAGGAGCTGGCATCTCACTCTCTTTGAATCTTCTTTATCATGCTAAGAGGAGCAGGAAAAAGCAAAAAATTTCAGAATTGCACCTTGCAATGCGGAGAAATTACTGTTTGTGCATTTACAATATTCATTGATTTTTGCCATTGAAAAACATCATGTTATTCATATACCAGGAATGTTTGAAGCTACTGACTGAATGAAAGGAGCTGGCATCTCACTCTCTTTGAATCTTCTTTATCATGCTAAGAGGAGCAGGAAAAAGCAAAAAATTTCAGAATTGCACCTTGCAATGCGGAGAAATTACTGTTTGTGCATTTACAATATTCATTGATTTTTGCCATTGAAAAACGTCCAGAAATGATTGAAGCTACTGACTGAATGAAAGGAGCTGGCATCTCACTCTCTTTTAATCTTGTTTATCATGCTAAGAGGAGCAGGAAAAAGCAAAAAATTTCAGAATTGCACCTTGCAATGCGGAGAAATTACTGTTTGTGCATTTACAATATTCATTGATTTTTGCCATTGAAAAACGTCCAGAAATGATTGAAGCTACTGACTGAATGAAAGGAGCTGGCATCTCACTCTCTTTGAATCTTCTTTATCATGCTAAGAGGAGCAGGAAAAAGCAAAAAATTTCAGAATTGCACCTTGCAATGCGGAGAAATTACTGTTTGTGCATTTACAATATTCATTGATTTTTGCCATTGAAAAACATCATGTTATTCATATACCAGAAATGATTGAAGCTACTGACTGAATGAAAGGAGCTGGCATCTCACTCTCTTTGAATCTTCTTTATCATGCTAAGAGGAGCAGGAAAAAGTAAAAAATTTCAGAATTGCACCTTGCAATGCGGAGAAATTACTGTTTGTGCATTTACAATATTCAATGATTTTTGCCATTGAAAAACGTCCAGAAATGATTGAAGCTACTGACTGAATGAAAGGAGCTGGCATCTCACTCTCTTTGAATCTTCTTTATCATGCTAAGAGGAGCAGGAAAAAGCAAAAAATTTCAGAATTGCACCTTGCAATGCGGAGAAATTACTGTTTGTGCATTTACAATATTCATTGATTTTTGCCATTGAAAAACATCATGTTATTCATATACCAGAAATGATTGAAGCTACTGACTGAATGAAAGGAGCTGGCATCTCACTCTCTTTGAATCTTCTTTATCATGCTAAGAGGAGCAGGAAAAAGTAAAAAATTTCAGAATTGCACCTTGCAATGCGGAGAAATTACTGTTTGTGCATTTACAATATTCAATGATTTTTGCCTTTGAAAAACGTCCAGAAATGATTGAAGCTACTGACTGAACGAAAGGAGCTGGCATCTCACTCTCTTTGAATCTTCTTTATCATGCTAAGAGGAGCAGGAAAAAGCAAAAAATTTCAGAATTGCACCTTGCAATGCGGAGAAATTACTGTTTGTGCATTTACAATATTCATTGATTTTTGCCATTGAAAAACGTCCAGAAATGATTGAAGCTACTGACTGAATGAAAGGAGCTGGCATCTCACTCTCTTTTAATCTTGTTTATCATGCTAAGAGGAGCAGGAAAAAGCAAAAAATTTCAGAATTGCACCTTGCAATGCGGAGAAATTACTGTTTGTGCATTTACAATATTCATTGATTTTTGCCATTGAAAAACGTCCAGAAATGATTGAAGCTACTGACTGAATGAAAGGAGCTGGCATCTCACTCTCTTTGAATCTTCTTTATCATGCTAAGAGGAGCAGGAAAAAGCAAAAAATTTCAGAATTGCACCTTGCAATGCGGAGAAATTACTGTTTGTGCATTTACAATATTCATTGATTTTTGCCATTGAAAAACATCATGTTATTCATATACCAGAAATGATTGAAGCTACTGACTGAATGAAAGGAGCTGGCATCTCACTCTCTTTGAATCTTCTTTATCATGCTAAGAGGAGCAGGAAAAAGTAAAAAATTTCAGAATTGCACCTTGCAATGCGGAGAAATTACTGTTTGTGCATTTACAATATTCAATGATTTTTGCCATTGAAAAACGTCCAGAAATGATTGAAGCTACTGACTGAATGAAAGGAGCTGGCATCTCACTCTCTTTGAATCTTCTTTATCATGCTAAGAGGAGCAGGAAAAAGCAAAAAATTTCAGAATTGCACCTTGCAATGCGGAGAAATTACTGTTTGTGCATTTACAATATTCATTGATTTTTGCCATTGAAAAACATCATGTTATTCATTTACCAGAAATGATTGAAGCTACTGACTGAATGTAAGGAGCTGGCATCTCACTCTCTTTGAATCTTCTTTATCATGCTAAGAGGAGCAGGAAAAAGCAAAAAATTTCAGAATTGCACCTTGCAATGCGGAGAAATTACTGTTTGTGCATTTACAATATTCGTTGATTTTTGCCATTGAAAAACGTCCAGAAATGATTGAAGCTACTGACTGAATGAAAGGAGCTGGCATCTCACTCTCTTTGAATCTTCTTTATCATGCTAAGAGGAGCAGGAAAAAGCAAAAAATTTCAGAATTGCACCTTGCAATGCGGAGAAATTACTGTTTGTGCATTTACAATATTCATTGATTTTTGCCATTGAAAAACATCATGTTATTCATATACCAGAAATGATTGAAGCTACTGACTGAATGAAAGGAGCTGGCATCTCACTCTCTTTGAATCTTCTTTATCATGCTAAGAGGAGCAGGAAAAAGTAAAAAATTTCAGAATTGCACCTTGCAATGCGGAGAAATTACTGTTTGTGCATTTACAATATTCAATGATTTTTGCCATTGAAAAACGTCCAGAAATGATTGAAGCTACTGACTGAACGAAAGGAGCTGGCGTCTCACTCTCTTTGAATATTCTTTATCATGCTATGAGGAGCAGGAAAAAGCAAAAAAATTCAGAATTGCACCTTGCAATGCGGAGAAATTACTGTTTGTGCATTTACAATATTCATTGATTTTTGCCATTGAAAAACATCATGTTATTCATATACCAGAAATGTTTGAAGCTACTGACTGAATGAAAGGAGCTGGCATCTCACTCTCTTTGAATCTTTTTTATCATGCTAAGAGGAGCAGGAAAAAGCAAAAAATTTCAGAATTGCACCTTGCAATGCGGAGAAATTACTGTTTGTGCATTTACAATATTCATTGATTTTTGCCATTGAAAAACGTCCAGAAATGATTGAAGCTACTGACTGAATGAAAGGAGCTGGCATCTCACTCTCTTTGAATCTTCTTTATCATGCTAAGAGGAGCAGGAAAAAGCAAAAAATTTCAGAATTGCACCTTGCAATGCGGAGAAATTACTGTTTGTGCATTTACAATATTCATTGATTTTTGCCATTGAAAAACGTCCAGAAATGATTGAAGCTACTGACTGAATGAAAGGAGCTGGCATCTCACTCTCTTTGAATCTTCTTTATCATGCTAAGAGGAGCAGGAAAAAGCAAAAAATTTCAGAATTGCACCTTGCAATGCGGAGAAATTACTGTTTGTGCATTTACAATATTCATTGATTTTTGCAATTGAAAAACGTCCAGAAATGATTGAAGCTACTGACTGAATGAAAGGAGCTGGCTTCTCACTCTCTTTGAATCTTCTTTATCATGCTAAGAGGAGCAGGAAAAAGCAAAAAATTTCAGAATTGCACCTTGCAATGCGGAGAAATTACTGTTTGTGCATTTACAATATTCATTGATTTTTGCCATTGAAAAACGTCCAGAAATGATTGAAGCTACTGACTGAATGAAAGGAGCTGGCATCTCACTCTCTTTGAATCTTGTTTATCATGCTAAGAGGAGCAGGAAAAAGCAAAAAATTTCAGAATTGCACCTTGCAATGCGGAGAAATTACTGTTTGTGCATTTAGAATATTCATTGATTTTTGCCATTGAAAAACGTCCAGAAATGATTGAAGCTACTGACTGAATGAAAGGAGCTGGCATCTCACTCTCTTTGAATCTTCTTTATCATGCTAAGAGGAGCAGGAAAAAGCAAAAAATCTCAGAATTGCACCTTGCAATGCGGAGAAATTACTGTTTGTGCATTTACAATATTCATTGATTTTTGCCATTGAAAAACATCATGTTATTCATATACCAGAAATGATTGAAGCTACTGACTGAATGAAAGGAGCTGGCATCTCACTCTCTTTGAATCTTCTTTATCATGCTAAGAGGAGCAGGAAAAAGTAAAAAATTTCAGAATTGCACCTTGCAATGCGGAGAAATTACTGTTTGTGCATTTACAATATTCAATGATTTTTGCCATTGAAAAACGTCCAGAAATGATTGAAGCTACTGACTGAATGAAAGGAGCTGGCATCTCACTCTCTTTGAATCTTCTTTATCATGCTAAGAGGAGCAGGATAAAGCAAAAAATTTCAGAATTGCACCTTGCAATGCGGAGAAATTACTGTTTGTGCATTTACAATATTCATTGATTTTTGCCATTGAAAAACATCATGTTATTCATATACCAGAAATGTTTGAAGCTACTGACTGAATGAAAGGAGCTGGCATCTCACTCTCCTTGAATCTTCTTTATCATGCTAAGAGGAGCAGGAAAAAGCAAAAAATTTCAGAATTGCACCTTGCAATGCGGAGAAATTACTGTTTGTGCATTTACAATATTCATTGATTTTTGCCTTTGAAAAACATCATGTTATTCATATACCAGAAATGATTGAAGCTACTGACTGAATGAAAGGAGCTGGCATCTCACTCTCTTTGAATCTTCTTTATCATGCTAAGAGGAGCAGGAAAAAGCAAAAAATTTCAGAATTGCACCTTGCAATGCGGAGAAATTACTGTTTGTGCATTTACAATATTCATTGATTTTTGCAATTGAAAAACGTCCAGAAATGATTGAAGCTACTGACTGAATGAAAGGAGCTGGCTTCTCACTCTCTTTGAATCTTCTTTATCATGCTAAGAGGAGCAGGAAAAAGCAAAAAATTTCAGAATTGCACCTTGCAATGCGGAGAAATTACTGTTTGTGCATTTACAATATTCATTGATTTTTGCCATTGAAAAACGTCCAGAAATGATTGAAGCTACTGACTGAATGAAAGGAGCTGGCATCTCACTCTCTTTGAATCTTGTTTATCATGCTAAGAGGAGCAGGAAAAAGCAAAAAATTTCAGAATTGCACCTTGCAATGCGGAGAAATTACTGTTTGTGCATTTAGAATATTCATTGATTTTTGCCATTGAAAAACGTCCAGAAATGATTGAAGCTACTGACTGAATGTAAGGAGCTGGCATCTCACTCTCTTTGAATCTTCTTTATCATGCTAAGAGGAGCAGGAAAAAGCAAAAAATTTCAGAATTGCACCTTGCAATGCGGAGAAATTACTGTTTGTGCATTTACAATATTCGTTGATTTTTGCCATTGAAAAACGTCCAGAAATGATTGAAGCTACTGACTGAATGAAAGGAGCTGGCATCTCACTCTCTTTGAATCTTCTTTATCATGCTAAGAGGAGCAGGAAAAAGCAAAAAATTTCAGAATTGCACCTTGCAATGCGGAGAAATTACTGTTTGTGCATTTACAATATTCATTGATTTTTGCCATTGAAAAACATCATGTTATTCATATACCAGAAATGATTGAAGCTACTGACTGAATGAAAGGAGCTGGCATCTCACTCTCTTTGAATCTTCTTTATCATGCTAAGAGGAGCAGGAAAAAGTAAAAAATTTCAGAATTGCACCTTGCAATGCGGAGAAATTACTGTTTGTGCATTTACAATATTCAATGATTTTTGCCATTGAAAAACGTCCAGAAATGATTGAAGCTACTGACTGAACGAAAGGAGCTGGCGTCTCACTCTCTTTGAATATTCTTTATCATGCTATGAGGAGCAGGAAAAAGCAAAAAAATTCAGAATTGCACCTTGCAATGCGGAGAAATTACTGTTTGTGCATTTACAATATTCATTGATTTTTGCCATTGAAAAACATCATGTTATTCATATACCAGAAATGTTTGAAGCTACTGACTGAATGAAAGGAGCTGGCATCTCACTCTCTTTGAATCTTTTTTATCATGCTAAGAGGAGCAGGAAAAAGCAAAAAATTTCAGAATTGCACCTTGCAATGCGGAGAAATTACTGTTTGTGCATTTACAATATTCATTGATTTTTGCCATTGAAAAACGTCCAGAAATGATTGAAGCTACTGACTGAATGAAAGGAGCTGGCATCTCACTCTCTTTGAATCTTCTTTATCATGCTAAGAGGAGCAGGAAAAAGCAAAAAATTTCAGAATTGCACCTTGCAATGCGGAGAAATTACTGTTTGTGCATTTACAATATTCATTGATTTTTGCCATTGAAAAACGTCCAGAAATGATTGAAGCTACTGACTGAATGAAAGGAGCTGGCATCTCACTCTCTTTGAATCTTCTTTATCATGCTAAGAGGAGCAGGAAAAAGCAAAAAATTTCAGAATTGCACCTTGCAATGCGGAGAAATTACTGTTTGTGCATTTACAATATTCATTGATTTTTGCAATTGAAAAACGTCCAGAAATGATTGAAGCTACTGACTGAATGAAAGGAGCTGGCTTCTCACTCTCTTTGAATCTTCTTTATCATGCTAAGAGGAGCAGGAAAAAGCAAAAAATTTCAGAATTGCACCTTGCAATGCGGAGAAATTACTGTTTGTGCATTTACAATATTCATTGATTTTTGCCATTGAAAAACGTCCAGAAATGATTGAAGCTACTGACTGAATGAAAGGAGCTGGCATCTCACTCTCTTTGAATCTTGTTTATCATGCTAAGAGGAGCAGGAAAAAGCAAAAAATTTCAGAATTGCACCTTGCAATGCGGAGAAATTACTGTTTGTGCATTTAGAATATTCATTGATTTTTGCCATTGAAAAACGTCCAGAAATGATTGAAGCTACTGACTGAATGAAAGGAGCTGGCATCTCACTCTCTTTGAATCTTCTTTATCATGCTAAGAGGAGCAGGAAAAAGCAAAAAATCTCAGAATTGCACCTTGCAATGCGGAGAAATTACTGTTTGTGCATTTACAATATTCATTGATTTTTGCCATTGAAAAACATCATGTTATTCATATACCAGAAATGATTGAAGCTACTGACTGAATGAAAGGAGCTGGCATCTCACTCTCTTTGAATCTTCTTTATCATGCTAAGAGGAGCAGGAAAAAGTAAAAAATTTCAGAATTGCACCTTGCAATGCGGAGAAATTACTGTTTGTGCATTTACAATATTCAATGATTTTTGCCATTGAAAAACGTCCAGAAATGATTGAAGCTACTGACTGAATGAAAGGAGCTGGCATCTCACTCTCTTTGAATCTTCTTTATCATGCTAAGAGGAGCAGGATAAAGCAAAAAATTTCAGAATTGCACCTTGCAATGCGGAGAAATTACTGTTTGTGCATTTACAATATTCATTGATTTTTGCCATTGAAAAACATCATGTTATTCATATACCAGAAATGTTTGAAGCTACTGACTGAATGAAAGGAGCTGGCATCTCACTCTCCTTGAATCTTCTTTATCATGCTAAGAGGAGCAGGAAAAAGCAAAAAATTTCAGAATTGCACCTTGCAATGCGGAGAAATTACTGTTTGTGCATTTACAATATTCATTGATTTTTGCCTTTGAAAAACATCATGTTATTCATATACCAGAAATGATTGAAGCTACTGACTGAATGAAAGGAGCTGGCATCTCACTCTCTTTGAATCTTCTTTATCATGCTAAGAGGAGCAGGAAAAAGCAAAAAATTTCAGAATTGCACCTTGCAATGCGGAGAAATTACTGTTTGTGCATTTACAATATTCATTGATTTTTGCAATTGAAAAACGTCCAGAAATGATTGAAGCTACTGACTGAATGAAAGGAGCTGGCTTCTCACTCTCTTTGAATCTTCTTTATCATGCTAAGAGGAGCAGGAAAAAGCAAAAAATTTCAGAATTGCACCTTGCAATGCGGAGAAATTACTGTTTGTGCATTTACAATATTCATTGATTTTTGCCATTGAAAAACGTCCAGAAATGATTGAAGCTACTGACTGAATGAAAGGAGCTGGCATCTCACTCTCTTTGAATCTTGTTTATCATGCTAAGAGGAGCAGGAAAAAGCAAAAAATTTCAGAATTGCACCTTGCAATGCGGAGAAATTACTGTTTGTGCATTTAGAATATTCATTGATTTTTGCCATTGAAAAACGTCCAGAAATGATTGAAGCTACTGACTGAATGAAAGGAGCTGGCATCTCACTCTCTTTGAATCTTCTTTATCATGCTAAGAGGAGCAGGAAAAAGCAAAAAATCTCAGAATTGCACCTTGCAATGCGGAGAAATTACTGTTTGTGCATTTACAATATTCATTGATTTTTGCCATTGAAAAACATCATGTTATTCATATACCAGAAATGATTGAAGCTACTGACTGAATGAAAGGAGCTGGCATCTCACTCTCTTTGAATCTTCTTTATCATGCTAAGAGGAGCAGGAAAAAGTAAAAAATTTCAGAATTGCACCTTGCAATGCGGAGAAATTACTGTTTGTGCATTTACAATATTCAATGATTTTTGCCATTGAAAAACGTCCAGAAATGATTGAAGCTACTGACTGAATGAAAGGAGCTGGCATCTCACTCTCTTTGAATCTTCTTTATCATGCTAAGAGGAGCAGGATAAAGCAAAAAATTTCAGAATTGCACCTTGCAATGCGGAGAAATTACTGTTTGTGCATTTACAATATTCATTGATTTTTGCCATTGAAAAACATCATGTTATTCATATACCAGAAATGTTTGAAGCTACTGACTGAATGAAAGGAGCTGGCATCTCACTCTCCTTGAATCTTCTTTATCATGCTAAGAGGAGCAGGAAAAAGCAAAAAATTTCAGAATTGCACCTTGCAATGCGGAGAAATTACTGTTTGTGCATTTACAATATTCATTGATTTTTGCCATTGAAAAACATCATGTTATTCATATACCAGAAATGTTTGAAGCTACTGACTGAATGAAAGGAGCTGGCATCTCACTCTCTTTGAATCTTCTTTATCATGCTAAGAGGAGCAGGAAAAAGCAAAAAATTTCAGAATTGCACCTTGCAATGCGGAGAAATTACTGTTTGTGCATTTACAATATTCATTGATTTTTGCCATTGAAAAACATCACGTTATTCATATACCAGAAATGATTGAAGCTACTGACTGAATGAAAGGAGCTGGCATCTCACTCTCTTTGAATCTTCTTTATCATGCTAAGAGGAGCAGGAAAAAGCAAAAAATTTCAGAGTTGCACCTTGCAATGCGGAGAAATTACTGTTTGTGCATTTACAATATTCATTGATTTTTGCAATTGAAAAACGTCCAGAAATGATTGAAGCTACTGACTGAATGAAAGGAGCTGGCATCTCACTCTCTTTGAATCTTCTTTATCATGCTAAGAGGAGCAGGAAAAAGCAAAAAATTTCAGAATTGCACCTTGCAATGCGGAGAAATTACTGTTTGTGCATTTACAATATTCATTGATTTTTGCCATTGAAAAACATCATGTTATTCATATACCAGGAATGTTTGAAGCTACTGACTGAATGAAAGGAGCTGGCATCTCACTCTCTTTGAATCTTCTTTATCATGCTAAGAGGAGCAGGAAAAAGCAAAAAATTTCAGAATTGCACCTTGCAATGCGGAGAAATTACTGTTTGTGCATTTACAATATTCATTGATTTTTGCCATTGAAAAACGTCCAGAAATGATTGAAGCTACTGACTGAATGAAAGGAGCTGGCATCTCACTCTCTTTTAATCTTGTTTATCATGCTAAGAGGAGCAGGAAAAAGCAAAAAATTTCAGAATTGCACCTTGCAATGCGGAGAAATTACTGTTTGTGCATTTACAATATTCATTGATTTTTGCCATTGAAAAACGTCCAGAAATGATTGAAGCTACTGACTGAATGAAAGGAGCTGGCATCTCACTCTCTTTGAATCTTCTTTATCATGCTAAGAGGAGCAGGAAAAAGCAAAAAATTTCAGAATTGCACCTTGCAATGCGGAGAAATTACTGTTTGTGCATTTACAATATTCATTGATTTTTGCCATTGAAAAACATCATGTTATTCATATACCAGAAATGATTGAAGCTACTGACTGAATGAAAGGAGCTGGCATCTCACTCTCTTTGAATCTTCTTTATCATGCTAAGAGGAGCAGGAAAAAGTAAAAAATTTCAGAATTGCACCTTGCAATGCGGAGAAATTACTGTTTGTGCATTTACAATATTCAATGATTTTTGCCATTGAAAAACGTCCAGAAATGATTGAAGCTACTGACTGAATGAAAGGAGCTGGCATCTCACTCTCTTTGAATCTTCTTTATCATGCTAAGAGGAGCAGGAAAAAGCAAAAAATTTCAGAATTGCACCTTGCAATGCGGAGAAATTACTGTTTGTGCATTTACAATATTCATTGATTTTTGCCATTGAAAAACATCATGTTATTCATATACCAGAAATGATTGAAGCTACTGACTGAATGAAAGGAGCTGGCATCTCACTCTCTTTGAATCTTCTTTATCATGCTAAGAGGAGCAGGAAAAAGTAAAAAATTTCAGAATTGCACCTTGCAATGCGGAGAAATTACTGTTTGTGCATTTACAATATTCAATGATTTTTGCCTTTGAAAAACGTCCAGAAATGATTGAAGCTACTGACTGAACGAAAGGAGCTGGCATCTCACTCTCTTTGAATCTTCTTTATCATGCTAAGAGGAGCAGGAAAAAGCAAAAAATTTCAGAATTGCACCTTGCAATGCGGAGAAATTACTGTTTGTGCATTTACAATATTCATTGATTTTTGCCATTGAAAAACATCATGTTATTCATATACCAGAAATGATTGATGCTACTGACTGAATGAAAGGAGCTGGCATCTCACTCTCTTTGAATCTTCTTTATCATGCTAAGAGGAGCAGGAAAAAGCAAAAAATTTCAGAATTGCACCTTGCAATGCGGAGAAATTACTGTTTGTGCATTTACAATATTCATTGATTTTTGCCATTGAAAAACATCATGTTATTCATATACCAGAAATGTTTGAAGCTACTGACTGAATGAAAGGAGCTGGCATCTCACTCTCTTTGAATCTTCTTTATCATGCTAAGAGGAGCAGGAAAAAGCAAAAAATTTCAGAATTGCACCTTGCAATGCGGAGAAATTACTGTTTGTGCATTTACAATATTCATTGATTTTTGCAATTGAAAAACGTCCAGAAATGATTGAAGCTACTGACTGAATGAAAGGAGCTGGCATCTCACTCTCTTTGAATCTTCTTTATCATGCTAAGAGGAGCAGGAAAAAGCAAAAAATTTCAGAATTGCACCTTGCAATGCGGAGAAATTACTGTTTGTGCATTTACAATATTCATTGATTTTTGCCATTGAAAAACATTATGTTATTCATATACCAGGAATGTTTGAAGCTACTGACTGAATGAAAGGAGCTGGCATCTCACTCTCTTTGAATCTTCTTTATCATGCTAAGAGGAGCAGGAAAAAGTAAAAAATTTCAGAATTGCACCTTGCAATGCGGAGAAATTACTGTTTGTGCATTTACAATATTCATTGATTTTTGCCATTGAAAAACGTCCAGAAATGATTGAAGCTACTGACTGAATGAAAGGAGCTGGCATCTCACTCTCTTTGAATCTTGTTTATCATGCTAAGAGGAGCAGGAAAAAGCAAAAAATTTCAGAATTGCACCTTGCAATGCGAAGAAATTACTGTTTGTGCATTTACAATATTCATTGATGTTTGCCATTGAAAAACGTCCAGAAATGATTGAAGCTACTGACTGAATGAAAGGAGCTGGCATCTCACTTTCTTTGAATCTTCTTTATTATGCTAAGAGGAGCAGGAAAAAGCAAAAAATTTCAGAATTGCACCTTGCAATGCGGAGAAATTACTGTTTGTGCATTTACAATATTCATTGATTTTTGCCATTGAAAAACATCATGTTATTCATATACCAGAAATGATTGAAGCTACTGACTGAATGAAAGGAGCTGGCATCTCACTCTCTTTGAATCTTCTTTATCATGCTAAGAGGAGCAGGAAAAAGTAAAAAATTTCAGAATTGCACCTTGCAATGCGGAGAAATTACTGTTTGTGCATTTACAATATTCAATGATTTTTGCCATTGAAAAACGTCCAGAAATGATTGAAGCTACTGACTGAATGAAAGGAGCTGGCATCTCACTCTCTGTGAATCTTCTTTATCATGCTAAGAGGAGCAGGAAAAAGCAAAAAACTTCAGAATTGCACCTTGCAATGCGGAGAAATTACTGTTTGTGCATTTACAATATTCATTGATTTTTGCCATTGAAAAACATCATGTTATTCATATACCAGAAATGATTGAAGCTACTGACTGAATGAAAGGAGCTGGCATCTCACTCTCTTTGAATCTTCTTTATCATGCTAAGAGGAGCAGGAAAAAGTAAAAAATTTCAGAATTGCACCTTGCAATGCGGAGAAATTACTGTTTGTGCATTTACAATATTCAATGATTTTTGCCTTTGAAAAACGTCCAGAAATGATTGAAGCTACTGACTGAACGAAAGGAGCTGGCATCTCACTCTCTTTGAATCTTCTTTATCATGCTAAGAGGAGCAGGAAAAAGCAAAAAATTTCAGAATTGCACCTTGCAATGCGGAGAAATTACTGTTTGTGCATTTACAATATTCATTGATTTTTGCCATTGAAAAACATCATGTTATTCATATACCAGAAATGTTTGAAGCTACTGACTGAATGAAAGGAGCTGGCATCTCACTCTCTTTGAATCTTCTTTATCATGCTAAGAGGAGCAGGAAAAAGTAAAAAATTTCAGAATTGCACCTTGCAATGCGGAGAAATTACTGTTTGTGCATTTACAATATTCATTGATTTTTGCCATTGAAAAACGTCCAGAAATGATTGAAGCTACTGACTGAATGAAAGGAGCTGGCATCTCACTCTCTTTGAATCTTGTTTATCATGCTAAGAGGAGCAGGAAAAAGCAAAAAATTTCAGAATTGCACCTTGCAATGCGAAGAAATTACTGTTTGTGCATTTACAATATTCATTGATGTTTGCCATTGAAAAACGTCCAGAAATGATTGAAGCTACTGACTGAATGAAAGGAGCTGGCATCTCACTTTCTTTGAATCTTCTTTATTATGCTAAGAGGAGCAGGAAAAAGCAAAAAATTTCAGAATTGCACCTTGCAATGCGGAGAAATTACTGTTTGTGCATTTACAATATTCATTGATTTTTGCCATTGAAAAACATCATGTTATTCATATACCAGAAATGATTGAAGCTACTGACTGAATGAAAGGAGCTGGCATCTCACTCTCTTTGAATCTTCTTTATCATGCTAAGAGGAGCAGGAAAAAGTAAAAAATTTCAGAATTGCACCTTGCAATGCGGAGAAATTACTGTTTGTGCATTTACAATATTCAATGATTTTTGCCATTGAAAAACGTCCAGAAATGATTGAAGCTACTGACTGAATGAAAGGAGCTGGCATCTCACTCTCTGTGAATCTTCTTTATCATGCTAAGAGGAGCAGGAAAAAGCAAAAAACTTCAGAATTGCACCTTGCAATGCGGAGAAATTACTGTTTGTGCATTTACAATAATCATTGATTTTTGCCATTGAAAAACATCATGTTATTCATATACCAGAAATGATTGAAGCTACTGACTGAATGAAAGGAGCTGGCATCTCACTCTCTTTGAATCTTCTTTATCATGCTAAGAGGAGCAGGAAAAAGTAAAAAATTTCAGAATTGCACCTTGCAATGCGGAGAAATTACTGTTTGTGCATTTACAATATTCAATGATTTTTGCCTTTGAAAAACGTCCAGAAATGATTGAAGCTACTGACTGAACGAAAGGAGCTGGCATCTCACTCTCTTTGAATCTTCTTTATCATGCTAAGAGGAGCAGGAAAAAGCAAAAAATTTCAGAATTGCACCTTGCAATGCGGAGAAATTACTGTTTGTGCATTTACAATATTCATTGATTTTTGCCATTGAAAAACGTCCAGAAATGATTGAAGCTACTGACTGAATGAAAGCAGCTGGCATCTCACTCTGAATTTTCTTTATCATGCTAAGAGGAGCAGGAAAAAGCAAAAAATTTCAGAATTGCACCTTGCAATGCGGAGAAATTACTGTTTGTGCATTTACAATATTCATTGATTTTTGCCATTGAAAAACATCATGTTATTCATATACCAGAAATGTTTGAAGCTACTGACTGAATGAAAGGAGCTGGCATCTCACTCTCTTTGAATCTTCTTTATCATGCTAAGAGGAGCAGGAAAAAGCAAAAAATTTCAGAATTGCACCTTGCAATGCGGAGAAATTACTGTTTGTGCATTTACAATATTCATTGATTTTTGCCATTGAAAAACATCATGTTATTCATATACCAGAAATGTTTGAAGCTACTGACTGAATGAAAGGAGCTGGCATCTCACTCTCTTTGAATCTTCTTTATCATGCTAAGAGGAGCAGGAAAAAGTAAAAAATTTCAGAATTGCACCTTGCAATGCGGAGAAATTACTGTTTGTGCATTTACAATATTCATTGATTTTTGCCATTGAAAAACGTCCAGAAATGATTGAAGCTACTGACTGAATGAAAGGAGCTGGCATCTCACTCTCTTTGAATCTTGTTTATCATGCTAAGAGGAGCAGGAAAAAGCAAAAAATTTCAGAATTGCACCTTGCAATGCGAAGAAATTACTGTTTGTGCATTTACAATATTCATTGATGTTTGCCATTGAAAAACGTCCAGAAATGATTGAAGCTACTGACTGAATGAAAGGAGCTGGCATCTCACTTTCTTTGAATCTTCTTTATTATGCTAAGAGGAGCAGGAAAAAGCAAAAAATTTCAGAATTGCACCTTGCAATGCGGAGAAATTACTGTTTGTGCATTTACAATATTCATTGATTTTTGCCATTGAAAAACATCATGTTATTCATATACCAGAAATGTTTGAAGCTGCTGACTGAATGAAAGGAGCTGGCATCTCACTCTCTTTGAATCTTCTTTATCATGCTTGGATTAGCAGGAAAAAGCAAAAAATTTCAGAATTGCACCTTGCAATGTGGAGATATTACTGTTTGTGCATTTACAATATTCATTGATTTTTGCCATTGAAAAACATGTTTTTCATATACCAGAAATGTTTGAAGCTACTGACTGAATGAAAGGAGCTGGCATCTCACTCTCTTTGAATCTTCTTTATCATGCTAGGATTAACAGGAAAAAGCAAAAAATTTCAGAATTGCACCTTGCAATGTGGAGATATTACTGTTTGTGCATTTACAATATTCATTGATTTTTGCCATTGAAAAACGTCCAGAAATGATTGAAGCTACTGACTGAATGAAAGGAGCTGGCATCTCACTGAATTTTCTTTATCATGCTAAGAGGAGCAGGAAAAAGCAAAAAATTTCAGAATTGCACCTTGCAATGCGGAGAAATTACTGTTTGTGCATTTACAATATTCATTGATTTTTGCCATTGAAAAACGTCCAGAAATGATTGAAGCTACTGACTGAATGAAAGGAGCTGGCATCTCACTCTCTTTGAATCGTCTTTATCATGCTAAGAGGAGCAGGAAAAAGCAAAAAATTTCAGAATTGCACATTGCAATGCGGAGAAATTACTGTTTGTGCATTTACAATATTCATTGATTTTTGCCATTGAAAAACATCATGTTATTCATATACCAGAAATGTTTGAAGCTACTGACTGAATGAAAGGAGCTGGCATCTCACTCTCTTTGAATCTTCTTTATCATGCTAAGAGGAGCAGGAAAAAGCAAAAAATTTCAGAATTGCACCTTGCAATGCGGAGAAATTACTGTTTGTGCATTTACAATATTCATTGATTTTTGCCATTGAAAAACATCATGTTATTCATATACCAGAAATGTTTGAAGCTACTGACTGAATGAAAGGAGCTGGCATCTCACTCTCTTTGAATCTTCTTTATCATGCTTGGATTAGCAGGAAAAAGCAAAAAATTTCAGAATTGCACCTTGCAATGTGGAGATATTACTGTTTGTGCATTTACAATATTCATTGATTTTTGCCATTGAAAAACATGTTTTTCATATACCAGAAATGTTTGAAGCTACTGACTGAATGAAAGGAGCTGGCATCTCACTCTCTTTGAATCTTCTTTATCATGCTAGGATTAGCAGGAAAAAGCAAAAAATTTCAGAATTGCACCTTGCAATGTGGAGATATTACTGTTTGTGCATTTACAATATTCATTGATTTTTGCCATTGAAAAACATGTTTTTCATATACCAGAAATGTTTGAAGCTACTGACTGAATGAAAGGAGCTGGCATCTCACTCTCTTTGAATCTTCTTTATCATGCTAGGATTAACAGGAAAAAGCAAAAAATTTCAGAATTGCACCTTGCAATGTGGAGATATTACTGTTTGTGCATTTACAATATTCATTGATTTTTGCCATTGAAAAACGTCCAGAAATGTTTGAAGCTACTGACTGAATGAAAGGAGCTGGCATCTCACTCTCTTTGAATCTTCTTTATCATGCTAGGATTAGCAGGAAAAAGCAAAAAATTTCAGAATTGCACCTTGCAATGTGGAGATATTGCTGTTTGTGCATTTACAATATTCATTGATTTTTGCCATTGAAAAACATGTTTTTCATATACAAGAAATGTTTGAAGCTACTGACTGAATGAAAGGAGCTGGCATCTCACTCTCTTTGAATCTTCTTTATCATGCTAGGATTAGCAGGAAAAAGCAAAAAATTTCAGAATTGCACCTTGCAATGTGGAGATATTACTGTTTGTGCATTTACAATATTCATTGATTTTTGCCATTGAAAAACGTCCAGAAATGTTTGAAGCTACTGACTGAATGAAAGGAGCTGGCATCTCACTCTCTTTGAATCTTCTTTATCATGCTAGGATTAGCAGGAAAAAGCAAAAAATTTCAGAATTGCACCTTGCAATGTGGAGATATTACTGTTTGTGCATTTACAATATTCATTGATTTTTGCCATTGAAAAACATGTTTTTCATATACCAGAAATGTTTGAAGCTACTGACGGAATGAAAGGAGCTGGCATCTCACTCTCTTTGAATCTTCTTTATCATGCTAGGATTAGCAGGAAAAAGCAAAAAATTTCAGAATTGCACCTTGCAATGTGGAGATATTACTGTTTGTGCATTTACAATATTCATTGATTTTTGCCATTGAAAAACATGTTTTTCATATACCAGAAATGTTTGAAGCTACTGACTGAATGAAAGGAGCTGGCATCTCACTGTCTTTGAATCTTCTTTATCATGCTAGGATTAACAGGAAAAAGCAAAAAATTTCAGAATTGCACCTTGCAATGTGGAGATATTACTGTTTGTGCATTTACAATATTCATTGATTTTGCCATTGAAAAACGTCCAGAAATGTTTGAAGCTACTGACTGAATGAAAGGAGCTGGCATCTCACTCTCTTTAAATCTTCTTTATCATGCTAGGATTAGCAGGAAAAAGCAAAAAAATTTCAGAATTGCACCTTGCAATGTGGAGATTTTACTGTTTGTGCATTTACAATATTCATTGATTTTTGCCATTGAAAAACATGTTTTTCATATACCAGAAATGTTTGAAGCTACTGACTGAATGAAAGGAGCTGGCATCTCACTCTCTTTGAATCTTCTTTATCATGCTAGGATAAGCAGGAAAAAGCAAAAAATTTCAGAATTGCACCTTGCAATGTGGAGATATTACTGTTTGTGCATTTACAATATTCATTGATTTTTGCCATTGAAAAACATGTTTTTCATATACCAGAAATGTTTGAAGCTACTGACTTGAATGAAAGGAGCTGGCATCTCACTCTCTTTGAATCTTCTTTATCATGCTAGGATTAACAGGAAAAAGCAAAAAATTTCAGAATTGCACCTTGCAATGTGGAGATATTACTGTTTGTGCATTTACAATATTCATTGATTTTTGCCATTGAAAAACGTCCAGAAATGTTTGAAGCTACTGACTGAATGAAAGGAGCTGGTATCTCACTCTCTTTGAATCTTCTTTATCATGCTAGGATTAGCAGGAAAAAGCAAAAAATTTCAGAATTGCACCTTGCAATGTGGAGATATTACTGTTTGTGCATTTACAATATTCATTGATTTTTGCCATTGAAAAACATGTTTTTCATATACAAGAAATGTTTGAAGCTACTGACTGAATGAAAGGAGCTGGCATCTCACTCTCTTTGAATCTTCTTTATCATGCTAGGATTAGCAGGAAAAAGCAAAAAATTTCAGAATTGCACCTTGCAATGTGGAGATATTACTGTTTGTGCATTTACAATATTCATTGATTTTTGCCATTGAAAAACGTCCAGAAATGTTTGAAGCTACTGACTGAATGAAATAAGCTGGCATCTCACTCTCTTTGAATCTTCTTTATCATGCTAGGATTAGCAGGAAAAAGCAAAAAATTTCAGAATTGCACCTTGCAATGTGGAGATATTACTGTTTGTGCATTTACAATATTCATTGATTTTGCCATTGAAAAACGTCCAGAAATGTTTGAAGCTACTGACTGAATGAAAGGAGCTGGCATCTCACTCTCTTTGAATCTTCTTTATCATGCTAGGATTAGCAGGAAAAAGCAAAAAATTTCAGAATTGCACCTTGCAATGTGGAGATATTACTGTTTGTGCATTTACAATATTCATTGATTTTTGCCATTGAAAAACATGTTTTTCATATACAAGAAATGTTTGAAGCTACTGACTGAATGAAAGGAGCTGGCATCTCACTCTCTTTGAATCTTCTTTATCATGCTAGGATTAGCAGGAAAAAGCAAAAAATTTCAGAATTGCACCTTGCAATGTGGAGATATTACTGTTTGTGCATTTACAATATTCATTGATTTTTGCCATTGAAAAACGTCCAGAAATGTTTGAAGCTACTGACTGAATGAAAGGAGCTGGCATCTCACTCTCTTTGAATCTTCTTTATCATGCTAGGATTAGCAGGAAAAAGCAAAAAATTTCAGAATTGCACCTTGCAATGTGGAGATATTACTGTTTGTGCATTTACAATATTCATTGATTTTTGCCATTGAAAAACATGTTTTTCATATACCAGAAATGTTTGAAGCTACTGACGGAATGAAAGGAGCTGGCATCTCACTCTCTTTGAATCTTCTTTATCATGCTAGGATTAGCAGGAAAAAGCAAAAAATTTCAGAATTGCACCTTGCAATGTGGAGATATTACTGTTTGTGCATTTACAATATTCATTGATTTTTGCCATTGAAAAACATGTTTTTCATATACCAGAAATGTTTGAAGCTACTGACTGAATGAAAGGAGCTGGCATCTCACTGTCTTTGAATCTTCTTTATCATGCTAGGATTAACAGGAAAAAGCAAAAAATTTCAGAATTGCACCTTGCAATGTGGAGATATTACTGTTTGTGCATTTACAATATTCATTGATTTTGCCATTGAAAAACGTCCAGAAATGTTTGAAGCTACTGACTGAATGAAAGGAGCTGGCATCTCACTCTCTTTAAATCTTCTTTATCATGCTAGGATTAGCAGGAAAAAGCAAAAAAATTTCAGAATTGCACCTTGCAATGTGGAGATTTTACTGTTTGTGCATTTACAATATTCATTGATTTTTGCCATTGAAAAACATGTTTTTCATATACCAGAAATGTTTGAAGCTACTGACTGAATGAAAGGAGCTGGCATCTCACTCTCTTTGAATCTTCTTTATCATGCTAGGATAAGCAGGAAAAAGCAAAAAATTTCAGAATTGCACCTTGCAATGTGGAGATATTACTGTTTGTGCATTTACAATATTCATTGATTTTTGCCATTGAAAAACATGTTTTTCATATACCAGAAATGTTTGAAGCTACTGACTTGAATGAAAGGAGCTGGCATCTCACTCTCTTTGAATCTTCTTTATCATGCTAGGATTAACAGGAAAAAGCAAAAAATTTCAGAATTGCACCTTGCAATGTGGAGATATTACTGTTTGTGCATTTACAATATTCATTGATTTTTGCCATTGAAAAACGTCCAGAAATGTTTGAAGCTACTGACTGAATGAAAGGAGCTGGTATCTCACTCTCTTTGAATCTTCTTTATCATGCTAGGATTAGCAGGAAAAAGCAAAAAATTTCAGAATTGCACCTTGCAATGTGGAGATATTACTGTTTGTGCATTTACAATATTCATTGATTTTTGCCATTGAAAAACATGTTTTTCATATACAAGAAATGTTTGAAGCTACTGACTGAATGAAAGGAGCTGGCATCTCACTCTCTTTGAATCTTCTTTATCATGCTAGGATTAGCAGGAAAAAGCAAAAAATTTCAGAATTGCACCTTGCAATGTGGAGATATTACTGTTTGTGCATTTACAATATTCATTGATTTTTGCCATTGAAAAACGTCCAGAAATGTTTGAAGCTACTGACTGAATGAAATAAGCTGGCATCTCACTCTCTTTGAATCTTCTTTATCATGCTAGGATTAGCAGGAAAAAGCAAAAAATTTCAGAATTGCACCTTGCAATGTGGAGATATTACTGTTTGTGCATTTACAATATTCATTGATTTTGCCATTGAAAAACGTCCAGAAATGTTTGAAGCTACTGACTGAATGAAAGGAGCTGGCATCTCACTCTCTTTGAATCTTCTTTATCATGCTAGGATTAGCAGGAAAAAGCAAAAAATTTCAGAATTGCACCTTGCAATGTGGAGATATTACTGTTTGTGCATTTACAATATTCATTGATTTTTGCCATTGAAAAACATGTTTTTCATATACCAGAAATGTTTGAAGCTACTGACGGAATGAAAGGAGCTGGCATCTCACTCTCTTTGAATCTTCTTTATCATGCTAGAATTAGCAGGAAAAAGCAAAAAATTTCAGAATTGCACCTTGCAATGTGGAGATATTACTGTTTGTGCATTTACAATATTCATTGATTTTTGCCATTGAAAAACATGTTTTTCATATACCAGAAATGTTTGAAGCTACTGACTGAATGAAAGGAGCTGGCATCTCACTGTCTTTGAATCTTCTTTATCATGCTAGGATTAACAGGAAAAAGCAAAAAATTTCAGAATTGCACCCTGCAATGTGGAGATATTACTGTTTGTGCATTTACAATATTCATTGATTTTGCCATTGAAAAACGTCCAGAAATGTTTGAAGCTACTGACTGAATGAAAGGAGCTGGCATCTCACTCTCTTTGAATCTTCTTTATCATGCTAGGATAAGCAGGAAAAAGCAAAAAATTTCAGAATTGCACCTTGCAATGTGGAGATATTACTGTTTGTGCATTTACAATATTCATTGATTTTTGCCATTGAAAAACATGTTTTTCATATACCAGAAATGTTTGAAGCTACTGACGGAATGAAAGGAGCTGGCATCTCACTCTCTTTGAATCTTCTTTATCATGCTAGGATTAGCAGGAAAAAGCAAAAAATTTCAGAATTGCACCTTGCAATGTGGAGATATTACTGTTTGTGCATTTACAATATTCATTGATTTTTGCCATTGAAAAACATGTTTTTCATATACCAGAAATGTTTGAAGCTACTGACTGAATGAAAGGAGCTGGCATCTCACTGTCTTTGAATCTTCTTTATCATGCTAGGATTAACAGGAAAAAGCAAAAAATTTCAGAATTGCACCTTGCAATGTGGAGATATTACTGTTTGTGCATTTACAATATTCATTGATTTTGCCATTGAAAAACGTCCAGAAATGTTTGAAGCTACTGACTGAATGAAAGGAGCTGGCATCTCACTCTCTTTGAATCTTCTTTATCATGCTAGGATTAGCAGGAAAAAGCAAAAAAATTTCAGAATTGCACCCTGCAATGTGGAGATATTACTGTTTGTGCATTTACAATATTCATTGATTTTTGCCATTGAAAAACATGTTTTTCATATACCAGAAATGTTTGAAGCTACTGACTGAATGAAAGGAGCTGGCATCTCACTCTCTTTGAATCTTCTTTATCATGCTAGGATAAGCAGGAAAAAGCAAAAAATTTCAGAATTGCACCTTGCAATGTGGAGATATTACTGTTTGTGCATTTACAATATTCATTGATTTTTGCCATTGAAAAACATGTTTTTCATATACCAGAAATGTTTGAAGCTACTGACTGAATGAAAGGAGCTGGCATCTCACTCTCCTTGAATCTTCTTTATCATGCTAAGAGGAGCAGGAAAAAGCAAAAAATTTCAGAATTGCACCTTGCAATGCGGAGAAATTACTGTTTGTGCATTTACAATATTCATTGATTTTTGCCATTGAAAAACATCATGTTATTCATATACCAGAAATGTTTGAAGCTACTGACTGAATGAAAGGAGCTGGCATCTCACTCTCTTTGAATCTTCTTTATCATGCTAAGAGGAGCAGGAAAAAGCAAAAAATTTCAGAATTGCACCTTGCAATGCGGAGAAATTACTGTTTGTGCATTTACAATATTCATTGATTTTTGCCATTGAAAAACATCACGTTATTCATATACCAGAAATGATTGAAGCTACTGACTGAATGAAAGGAGCTGGCATCTCACTCTCTTTGAATCTTCTTTATCATGCTAAGAGGAGCAGGAAAAAGCAAAAAATTTCAGAGTTGCACCTTGCAATGCGGAGAAATTACTGTTTGTGCATTTACAATATTCATTGATTTTTGCAATTGAAAAACGTCCAGAAATGATTGAAGCTACTGACTGAATGAAAGGAGCTGGCATCTCACTCTCTTTGAATCTTCTTTATCATGCTAAGAGGAGCAGGAAAAAGCAAAAAATTTCAGAATTGCACCTTGCAATGCGGAGAAATTACTGTTTGTGCATTTACAATATTCATTGATTTTTGCCATTGAAAAACATCATGTTATTCATATACCAGGAATGTTTGAAGCTACTGACTGAATGAAAGGAGCTGGCATCTCACTCTCTTTGAATCTTCTTTATCATGCTAAGAGGAGCAGGAAAAAGCAAAAAATTTCAGAATTGCACCTTGCAATGCGGAGAAATTACTGTTTGTGCATTTACAATATTCATTGATTTTTGCCATTGAAAAACGTCCAGAAATGATTGAAGCTACTGACTGAATGAAAGGAGCTGGCATCTCACTCTCTTTTAATCTTGTTTATCATGCTAAGAGGAGCAGGAAAAAGCAAAAAATTTCAGAATTGCACCTTGCAATGCGGAGAAATTACTGTTTGTGCATTTACAATATTCATTGATTTTTGCCATTGAAAAACATCATGTTATTCATATACCAGAAATGATTGAAGCTACTGACTGAATGAAAGGAGCTGGCATCTCACTCTCTTTGAATCTTCTTTATCATGCTAAGAGGAGCAGGAAAAAGTAAAAAATTTCAGAATTGCACCTTGCAATGCGGAGAAATTACTGTTTGTGCATTTACAATATTCAATGATTTTTGCCATTGAAAAACGTCCAGAAATGATTGAAGCTACTGACTGAATGAAAGGAGCTGGCATCTCACTCTCTTTGAATCTTCTTTATCATGCTAAGAGGAGCAGGAAAAAGCAAAAAATTTCAGAATTGCACCTTGCAATGCGGAGAAATTACTGTTTGTGCATTTACAATATTCATTGATTTTTGCCATTGAAAAACATCATGTTATTCATATACCAGAAATGATTGAAGCTACTGACTGAATGAAAGGAGCTGGCATCTCACTCTCTTTGAATCTTCTTTATCATGCTAAGAGGAGCAGGAAAAAGTAAAAAATTTCAGAATTGCACCTTGCAATGCGGAGAAATTACTGTTTGTGCATTTACAATATTCAATGATTTTTGCCTTTGAAAAACGTCCAGAAATGATTGAAGCTACTGACTGAACGAAAGGAGCTGGCATCTCACTCTCTTTGAATCTTCTTTATCATGCTAAGAGGAGCAGGAAAAAGCAAAAAATTTCAGAATTGCACCTTGCAATGCGGAGAAATTACTGTTTGTGCATTTACAATATTCATTGATTTTTGCCATTGAAAAACATCATGTTATTCATATACCAGAAATGATTGATGCTACTGACTGAATGAAAGGAGCTGGCATCTCACTCTCTTTGAATCTTCTTTATCATGCTAAGAGGAGCAGGAAAAAGCAAAAAATTTCAGAATTGCACCTTGCAATGCGGAGAAATTACTGTTTGTGCATTTACAATATTCATTGATTTTTGCCATTGAAAAACATCATGTTATTCATATACCAGAAATGTTTGAAGCTACTGACTGAATGAAAGGAGCTGGCATCTCACTCTCTTTGAATCTTCTTTATCATGCTAAGAGGAGCAGGAAAAAGCAAAAAATTTCAGAATTGCACCTTGCAATGCGGAGAAATTACTGTTTGTGCATTTACAATATTCATTGATTTTTGCAATTGAAAAACGTCCAGAAATGATTGAAGCTACTGACTGAATGAAAGGAGCTGGCATCTCACTCTCTTTGAATCTTCTTTATCATGCTAAGAGGAGCAGGAAAAAGCAAAAAATTTCAGAATTGCACCTTGCAATGCGGAGAAATTACTGTTTGTGCATTTACAATATTCATTGATTTTTGCCATTGAAAAACATTATGTTATTCATATACCAGGAATGTTTGAAGCTACTGACTGAATGAAAGGAGCTGGCATCTCACTCTCTTTGAATCTTCTTTATCATGCTAAGAGGAGCAGGAAAAAGTAAAAAATTTCAGAATTGCACCTTGCAATGCGGAGAAATTACTGTTTGTGCATTTACAATATTCATTGATTTTTGCCATTGAAAAACGTCCAGAAATGATTGAAGCTACTGACTGAATGAAAGGAGCTGGCATCTCACTCTCTTTGAATCTTGTTTATCATGCTAAGAGGAGCAGGAAAAAGCAAAAAATTTCAGAATTGCACCTTGCAATGCGAAGAAATTACTGTTTGTGCATTTACAATATTCATTGATGTTTGCCATTGAAAAACGTCCAGAAATGATTGAAGCTACTGACTGAATGAAAGGAGCTGGCATCTCACTTTCTTTGAATCTTCTTTATTATGCTAAGAGGAGCAGGAAAAAGCAAAAAATTTCAGAATTGCACCTTGCAATGCGGAGAAATTACTGTTTGTGCATTTACAATATTCATTGATTTTTGCCATTGAAAAACATCATGTTATTCATATACCAGAAATGATTGAAGCTACTGACTGAATGAAAGGAGCTGGCATCTCACTCTCTTTGAATCTTCTTTATCATGCTAAGAGGAGCAGGAAAAAGTAAAAAATTTCAGAATTGCACCTTGCAATGCGGAGAAATTACTGTTTGTGCATTTACAATATTCAATGATTTTTGCCATTGAAAAACGTCCAGAAATGATTGAAGCTACTGACTGAACGAAAGGAGCTGGCATCTCACTCTCTTTGAATCTTCTTTATCATGCTAAGAGGAGCAGGAAAAAGCAAAAAATTTCAGAATTGCACCTTGCAATGCGGAGAAATTACTGTTTGTGCATTTACAATATTCATTGATTTTTGCCATTGAAAAACATCATGTTATTCATATACCAGAAATGTTTGAAGCTACTGACTGAATGAAAGGAGCTGGCATCTCACTCTCTTTGAATCTTCTTTATCATGCTAAGAGGAGCAGGAAAAAGTAAAAAATTTCAGAATTGCACCTTGCAATGCGGAGAAATTACTGTTTGTGCATTTACAATATTCATTGATTTTTGCCATTGAAAAACGTCCAGAAATGATTGAAGCTACTGACTGAATGAAAGGAGCTGGCATCTCACTCTCTTTGAATCTTGTTTATCATGCTAAGAGGAGCAGGAAAAAGCAAAAAATTTCAGAATTGCACCTTGCAATGCGAAGAAATTACTGTTTGTGCATTTACAATATTCATTGATGTTTGCCATTGAAAAACGTCCAGAAATGATTGAAGCTACTGACTGAATGAAAGGAGCTGGCATCTCACTTTCTTTGAATCTTCTTTATTATGCTAAGAGGAGCAGGAAAAAGCAAAAAATTTCAGAATTGCACCTTGCAATGCGGAGAAATTACTGTTTGTGCATTTACAATATTCATTGATTTTTGCCATTGAAAAACATCATGTTATTCATATACCAGAAATGATTGAAGCTACTGACTGAATGAAAGGAGCTGGCATCTCACTCTCTTTGAATCTTCTTTATCATGCTAAGAGGAGCAGGAAAAAGTAAAAAATTTCAGAATTGCACCTTGCAATGCGGAGAAATTACTGTTTGTGCATTTACAATATTCAATGATTTTTGCCATTGAAAAACGTCCAGAAATGATTGAAGCTACTGACTGAATGAAAGGAGCTGGCATCTCACTCTCTGTGAATCTTCTTTATCATGCTAAGAGGAGCAGGAAAAAGCAAAAAACTTCAGAATTGCACCTTGCAATGCGGAGAAATTACTGTTTGTGCATTTACAATATTCATTGATTTTTGCCATTGAAAAACATCATGTTATTCATATACCAGAAATGATTGAAGCTACTGACTGAATGAAAGGAGCTGGCATCTCACTCTCTTTGAATCTTCTTTATCATGCTAAGAGGAGCAGGAAAAAGTAAAAAATTTCAGAATTGCACCTTGCAATGCGGAGAAATTACTGTTTGTGCATTTACAATATTCAATGATTTTTGCCTTTGAAAAACGTCCAGAAATGATTGAAGCTACTGACTGAACGAAAGGAGCTGGCATCTCACTCTCTTTGAATCTTCTTTATCATGCTAAGAGGAGCAGGAAAAAGCAAAAAATTTCAGAATTGCACCTTGCAATGCGGAGAAATTACTGTTTGTGCATTTACAATATTCATTGATTTTTGCCATTGAAAAACGTCCAGAAATGATTGAAGCTACTGACTGAATGAAAGCAGCTGGCATCTCACTCTGAATTTTCTTTATCATGCTAAGAGGAGCAGGAAAAAGCAAAAAATTTCAGAATTGCACCTTGCAATGCGGAGAAATTACTGTTTGTGCATTTACAATATTCATTGATTTTTGCCATTGAAAAACGTCCAGAAATGATTGAAGCTACTGACTGAATGAAAGGAGCTGGCATCTCACTCTCTTTGAATCGTCTTTATCATGCTAAGAGGAGCAGGAAAAAGCAAAAAATTTCAGAATTGCACCTTGCAATGCGGAGAAATTACTGTTTGTGCATTTACAATATTCATTGATTTTTGCCATTGAAAAACATCATGTTATTCATATACCAGAAATGTTTGAAGCTACTGACTGAATGAAAGGAGCTGGCATCTCACTCTCTTTGAATCTTCTTTATCATGCTAAGAGGAGCAGGAAAAAGCAAAAAATTTCAGAATTGCACCTTGCAATGCGGAGAAATTACTGTTTGTGCATTTACAATATTCATTGATTTTTGCCATTGAAAAACATCATGTTATTCATATACCAGAAATGTTTGAAGCTACTGACTGAATGAAAGGAGCTGGCATCTCACTCTCTTTGAATCTTCTTTATCATGCTAAGAGGAGCAGGAAAAAGCAAAAAATTTCAGAATTGCACCTTGCAATGCGGAGAAATTACTGTTTGTGCATTTACAATATTCATTGATTTTTGCCATTGAAAAACGTCCAGAAATGATTGAAGCTACTGACTGAATGAAAGCAGCTGGCATCTCACTCTGAATTTTCTTTATCATGCTAAGAGGAGCAGGAAAAAGCAAAAAATTTCAGAATTGCACCTTGCAATGCGGAGAAATTACTGTTTGTGCATTTACAATATTCATTGATTTTTGCCATTGAAAAACGTCCAGAAATGATTGAAGCTACTGACTGAATGAAAGCAGCTGGCATCTCACTCTGAATTTTCTTTATCATGCTAAGAGGAGCAGGAAAAAGCAAAAAATTTCAGAATTGCACCTTGCAATGCGGAGAAATTACTGTTTGTGCATTTACAATATTCATTGATTTTTGCCATTGAAAAACGTCCAGAAATGATTGAAGCTACTGACTGAATGAAAGGAGCTGGCATCTCACTCTCTTTGAATCGTCTTTATCATGCTAAGAGGAGCAGGAAAAAGCAAAAAATTTCAGAATTGCACCTTGCAATGCGGAGAAATTACTGTTTGTGCATTTACAATATTCATTGATTTTTGCCATTGAAAAACATCATGTTATTCATATACCAGAAATGTTTGAAGCTACTGACTGAATGAAAGGAGCTGGCATCTCACTCTCTTTGAATCTTCTTTATCATGCTAAGAGGAGCAGGAAAAAGCAAAAAATTTCAGAATTGCACCTTGCAATGCGGAGAAATTACTGTTTGTGCATTTACAATATTCATTGATTTTTGCCATTGAAAAACATCATGTTATTCATATACCAGAAATGTTTGAAGCTACTGACTGAATGAAAGGAGCTGGCATCTCACTCTCTTTGAATCTTCTTTATCATGCTAAGAGGAGCAGGAAAAAGCAAAAAATTTCAGAATTGCACCTTGCAATGCGGAGAAATTACTGTTTGTGCATTTACAATATTCATTGATTTTTGCCATTGAAAAACGTCCAGAAATGATTGAAGCTACTGACTGAATGAAAGCAGCTGGCATCTCACTCTGAATTTTCTTTATCATGCTAAGAGGAGCAGGAAAAAGCAAAAAATTTCAGAATTGCACCTTGCAATGCGGAGAAATTACTGTTTGTGCATTTACAATATTCATTGATTTTTGCCATTGAAAAACGTCCAGAAATGATTGAAGCTACTGACTGAATGAAAGGAGCTGGCATCTCACTCTCTTTGAATCGTCTTTATCATGCTAAGAGGAGCAGGAAAAAGCAAAAAATTTCAGAATTGCACCTTGCAATGCGGAGAAATTACTGTTTGTGCATTTACAATATTCATTGATTTTTGCCATTGAAAAACATCATGTTATTCATATACCAGAAATGTTTGAAGCTACTGACTGAATGAAAGGAGCTGGCATCTCACTCTCTTTGAATCTTCTTTATCATGCTAAGAGGAGCAGGAAAAAGCAAAAAATTTCAGAATTGCACCTTGCAATGCGAAGAAATTACTGTTTGTGCATTTACAATATTCATTGATTTTTGCCATTGAAAAACATCATGTTATTCATATACCAGAAATGTTTGAAGCTGCTGACTGAATGAAAGGAGCTGGCATCTCACTCTCTTTGAATCTTCTTTATCATGCTTGGATTAGCAGGAAAAAGCAAAAAATTTCAGAATTGCACCTTGCAATGTGGAGATATTACTGTTTGTGCATTTACAATATTCATTGATTTTTGCCATTGAAAAACATGTTTTTCATATACCAGAAATGTTTGAAGCTACTGACTGAATGAAAGGAGCTGGCATCTCACTCTCTTTGAATCTTCTTTATCATGCTAGGATTAACAGGAAAAAGCAAAAAATTTCAGAATTGCACCTTGCAATGTGGAGATATTACTGTTTGTGCATTTACAATATTCATTGATTTTTGCCATTGAAAAACGTCCAGAAATGATTGAAGCTACTGACTGAATGAAAGCAGCTGGCATCTCACTGAATTTTCTTTATCATGCTAAGAGGAGCAGGAAAAAGCAAAAAATTTCAGAATTGCACCTTGCAATGCGGAGAAATTACTGTTTGTGCATTTACAATATTCATTGATTTTTGCCATTGAAAAACGTCCAGAAATGATTGAAGCTACTGACTGAATGAAAGGAGCTGGCATCTCACTCTCTTTGAATCGTCTTTATCATGCTAAGAGGAGCAGGAAAAAGCAAAAAATTTCAGAATTGCACATTGCAATGCGGAGAAATTACTGTTTGTGCATTTACAATATTCATTGATTTTTGCCATTGAAAAACATCATGTTATTCATATACCAGAAATGTTTGAAGCTACTGACTGAATGAAAGGAGCTGGCATCTCACTCTCTTTGAATCTTCTTTATCATGCTAAGAGGAGCAGGAAAAAGCAAAAAATTTCAGAATTGCACCTTGCAATGCGGAGAAATTACTGTTTGTGCATTTACAATATTCATTGATTTTTGCCATTGAAAAACATCATGTTATTCATATACCAGAAATGTTTGAAGCTACTGACTGAATGAAAGGAGCTGGCATCTCACTCTCTTTGAATCTTCTTTATCATGCTTGGATTAGCAGGAAAAAGCAAAAAATTTCAGAATTGCACCTTGCAATGTGGAGATATTACTGTTTGTGCATTTACAATATTCATTGATTTTTGCCATTGAAAAACATGTTTTTCATATACCAGAAATGTTTGAAGCTACTGACTGAATGAAAGGAGCTGGCATCTCACTCTCTTTGAATCTTCTTTATCATGCTAGGATTAGCAGGAAAAAGCAAAAAATTTCAGAATTGCACCTTGCAATGTGGAGATATTACTGTTTGTGCATTTACAATATTCATTGATTTTTGCCATTGAAAAACATGTTTTTCATATACCAGAAATGTTTGAAGCTACTGACTGAATGAAAGGAGCTGGCATCTCACTCTCTTTGAATCTTCTTTATCATGCTAGGATTAACAGGAAAAAGCAAAAAATTTCAGAATTGCACCTTGCAATGTGGAGATATTACTGTTTGTGCATTTACAATATTCATTGATTTTTGCCATTGAAAAACGTCCAGAAATGTTTGAAGCTACTGACTGAATGAAAGGAGCTGGCATCTCACTCTCTTTGAATCTTCTTTATCATGCTAGGATTAGCAGGAAAAAGCAAAAAATTTCAGAATTGCACCTTGCAATGTGGAGATATTGCTGTTTGTGCATTTACAATATTCATTGATTTTTGCCATTGAAAAACATGTTTTTCATATACAAGAAATGTTTGAAGCTACTGACTGAATGAAAGGAGCTGGCATCTCACTCTCTTTGAATCTTCTTTATCATGCTAGGATTAGCAGGAAAAAGCAAAAAATTTCAGAATTGCACCTTGCAATGTGGAGATATTACTGTTTGTGCATTTACAATATTCATTGATTTTTGCCATTGAAAAACGTCCAGAAATGTTTGAAGCTACTGACTGAATGAAAGGAGCTGGCATCTCACTCTCTTTGAATCTTCTTTATCATGCTAGGATTAGCAGGAAAAAGCAAAAAATTTCAGAATTGCACCTTGCAATGTGGAGATATTACTGTTTGTGCATTTACAATATTCATTGATTTTTGCCATTGAAAAACATGTTTTTCATATACCAGAAATGTTTGAAGCTACTGACGGAATGAAAGGAGCTGGCATCTCACTCTCTTTGAATCTTCTTTATCATGCTAGGATTAGCAGGAAAAAGCAAAAAATTTCAGAATTGCACCTTGCAATGTGGAGATATTACTGTTTGTGCATTTACAATATTCATTGATTTTTGCCATTGAAAAACATGTTTTTCATATACCAGAAATGTTTGAAGCTACTGACTGAATGAAAGGAGCTGGCATCTCACTGTCTTTGAATCTTCTTTATCATGCTAGGATTAACAGGAAAAAGCAAAAAATTTCAGAATTGCACCTTGCAATGTGGAGATATTACTGTTTGTGCATTTACAATATTCATTGATTTTGCCATTGAAAAACGTCCAGAAATGTTTGAAGCTACTGACTGAATGAAAGGAGCTGGCATCTCACTCTCTTTAAATCTTCTTTATCATGCTAGGATTAGCAGGAAAAAGCAAAAAAATTTCAGAATTGCACCTTGCAATATGGAGATTTTACTGTTTGTGCATTTACAATATTCATTGATTTTTGCCATTGAAAAACATGTTTTTCATATACCAGAAATGTTTGAAGCTACTGACTGAATGAAAGGAGCTGGCATCTCACTCTCTTTGAATCTTCTTTATCATGCTAGGATAAGCAGGAAAAAGCAAAAAATTTCAGAATTGCACCTTGCAATGTGGAGATATTACTGTTTGTGCATTTACAATATTCATTGATTTTTGCCATTGAAAAACATGTTTTTCATATACCAGAAATGTTTGAAGCTACTGACTTGAATGAAAGGAGCTGGCATCTCACTCTCTTTGAATCTTCTTTATCATGCTAGGATTAACAGGAAAAAGCAAAAAATTTCAGAATTGCACCTTGCAATGTGGAGATATTACTGTTTGTGCATTTACAATATTCATTGATTTTTGCCATTGAAAAACGTCCAGAAATGTTTGAAGCTACTGACTGAATGAAAGGAGCTGGTATCTCACTCTCTTTGAATCTTCTTTATCATGCTAGGATTAGCAGGAAAAAGCAAAAAATTTCAGAATTGCACCTTGCAATGTGGAGATATTACTGTTTGTGCATTTACAATATTCATTGATTTTTGCCATTGAAAAACATGTTTTTCATATACAAGAAATGTTTGAAGCTACTGACTGAATGAAAGGAGCTGGCATCTCACTCTCTTTGAATCTTCTTTATCATGCTAGGATTAGCAGGAAAAAGCAAAAAATTTCAGAATTGCACCTTGCAATGTGGAGATATTACTGTTTGTGCATTTACAATATTCATTGATTTTTGCCATTGAAAAACGTCCAGAAATGTTTGAAGCTACTGACTGAATGAAATTAGCTGGCATCTCACTCTCTTTGAATCTTCTTTATCATGCTAGGATTAGCAGGAAAAAGCAAAAAATTTCAGAATTGCACCTTGCAATGTGGAGATATTACTGTTTGTGCATTTACAATATTCATTGATTTTGCCATTGAAAAACGTCCAGAAATGTTTGAAGCTACTGACTGAATGAAAGGAGCTGGCATCTCACTCTCTTTGAATCTTCTTTATCATGCTAGGATTAGCAGGAAAAAGCAAAAAATTTCAGAATTGCACCTTGCAATGTGGAGATATTACTGTTTGTGCATTTACAATATTCATTGATTTTTGCCATTGAAAAACATGTTTTTCATATACCAGAAATGTTTGAAGCTACTGACGGAATGAAAGGAGCTGGCATCTCACTCTCTTTGAATCTTCTTTATCATGCTAGGATTAGCAGGAAAAAGCAAAAAATTTCAGAATTGCACCTTGCAATGTGGAGATATTACTGTTTGTGCATTTACAATATTCATTGATTTTTGCCATTGAAAAACATGTTTTTCATATACCAGAAATGTTTGAAGCTACTGACTGAATGAAAGGAGCTGGCATCTCACTGTCTTTGAATCTTCTTTATCATGCTAGGATTAACAGGAAAAAGCAAAAAATTTCAGAATTGCACCCTGCAATGTGGAGATATTACTGTTTGTGCATTTACAATATTCATTGATTTTGCCATTGAAAAACGTCCAGAAATGTTTGAAGCTACTGACTGAATGAAAGGAGCTGGCATCTCACTCTCTTTGAATCTTCTTTATCATGCTAGGATAAGCAGGAAAAAGCAAAAAATTTCAGAATTGCACCTTGCAATGTGGAGATATTACTGTTTGTGCATTTACAATATTCATTGATTTTTGCCATTGAAAAACATGTTTTTCATATACCAGAAATGTTTGAAGCTACTGACGGAATGAAAGGAGCTGGCATCTCACTCTCTTTGAATCTTCTTTATCATTCTAGGATTAGCAGGAAAAAGCAAAAAATTTCAGAATTGCACCTTGCAATGTGGAGATATTACTGTTTGTGCATTTACAATATTCATTGATTTTTGCCATTGAAAAACATGTTTTTCATATACCAGAAATGTTTGAAGCTACTGACTGAATGAAAGGAGCTGGCATCTCACTGTCTTTGAATCTTCTTTATCATGCTAGGATTAACAGGAAAAAGCAAAAAATTTCAGAATTGCACCTTGCAATGTGGAGATATTACTGTTTGTGCATTTACAATATTCATTGATTTTGCCATTGAAAAACGTCCAGAAATGTTTGAAGCTACTGACTGAATGAAAGGAGCTGGCATCTCACTCTCTTTGAATCTTCTTTATCATGCTAGGATTAGCAGGAAAAAGCAAAAAAATTTCAGAATTGCACCCTGCAATGTGGAGATATTACTGTTTGTGCATTTACAATATTCATTGATTTTTGCCATTGAAAAACATGTTTTTCATATACCAGAAATGTTTGAAGCTACTGACTGAATGAAAGGAGCTGGCATCTCACTCTCTTTGAATCTTCTTTATCATGCTAGGATAAGCAGGAAAAAGCAAAAAATTTCAGAATTGCACCTTGCAATGTGGAGATATTACTGTTTGTGCATTTACAATATTCATTGATTTTTGCCATTGAAAAACATGTTTTTCATATACCAGAAATGTTTGAAGCTACTGACTTGAATGAAAGGAGCTGGCATCTCACTCTCTTTGAATCTTCTTTATCATGCTAGGATTAACAGGAAAAAGCAAAAAATTTCAGAATTGCGCCTTGCAATGTGGAGATATTACTGTTTGTGCATTTACAATATTCATTGATTTTTGCCATTGAAAAACGTCCAGAAATGTTTGAAGATACTGACTGAATGAAAGGAGCTGGTATCTCACTCTCTTTGAATCTTCTTTATCATGCTAGGATTAGCAGGAAAAAGCAAAAAATTTCAGAATTGCACCTTGCAATGTGGAGATATTACTGTTTATGCATTTACAATATTCATTGATTTTTGCCATTGAAAAACATGTTTTTCATATACAAGAAATGTTTGAAGCTACTGACTGAATGAAAGGAGCTGGCATCTCACTCTCTTTGAATCTTCTTTATCATGCTAGGATTAGCAGGAAAAAGCAAAAAATTTCAGAATTGCACCTTGCAATGTGGAGATATTACTGTTTGTGCATTTACAATATTCATTGATTTTTGCCATTGAAAAACGTCCAGAAATGTTTGAAGCTACTGACTGAATGAAATTAGCTGGCATCTCACTCTCTTTGAATCTTCTTTATCATGCTAGGATTAGCAGGAAAAAGCAAAAAATTTCAGAATTGCACCTTGCAATGTGGAGATATTACTGTTTGTGCATTTACAATATTCATTGATTTTTGCCATTGAAAAACATGTTTTTCATATACCAGAAATGTTTGAAGCTACTGACTGAATGAAAGGAGCTGGTATCTCACTCTCTTTGAATCTTCTTTATCATGCTAGGATTAACAGGAAAAAGCAAAAAATTTCAGAATTGCACCTTGCAATGTGGAGATATTACTGTTTGTGCATTTACAATATTCATTGATTTTTGCCATTGAAAAACGTCCAGAAATGTTTGAAGCTACTGACTGAATGAAAGGAGCTGGCATCTCACTCTCTTTGAATCTTCTTTATCATGCTAGGATTAACAGGAAAAAGCTAAAAATTTCAGAATTGCACCTTGCAATGTGGAGATATTACTGTTTGTGCATTTACAATATTCATTGATTTTTGCCATTGAAAAACATGTTTTTCATATACCAGAAATGTTTGAAGCTACTGACTGAATGAAAGGAGCTGGCATCTCACTCTCTTTGAATCTTCTTTATCATGCTAGGATTAGCAGGAAAAAGCAAAAAATTTCAGAATTGCACCTTGCAATGTGGAGATATTACTGTTTGTGCATTTACAATATTCATTGATTTTTGCCATTGAAAAACATGTTTTTCATATACCAGAAATGTTTGAAGCTACTGACTGAATGAAAGGAGCTGGCATCTCACTCTCTTTGAATCTTCTTTATCATGCTAGGATTAGCAGGAAAAAGCAAAAAATTTCAGAATTGCACCTTGCAATGTGGAGATATTACTGTTTGTGCATTTACAATATTCATTGATTTTTGCCATTGAAAAACATGTTTTTCATATACCAGAAATGTTTGAAGCTACTGACTGAATGAAAGGAGCTGGCATCTCACTCTCTTTGAATCTTCTTTATCATGCTAGGATTAGCAGGAAAAAGCAAAAAATTTCAGAATTGCACCTTGCAATGTGGAGATATTACTGTTTGTGCATTTACAATATTCATTGATTTTTGCCATTGAAAAACATGTTTTTCATATACCAGAAATGTTTGAAGCTACTGACTGAATGAAAGGAGCTGGCATCTCACTCTCTTTGAATCTTCTTTATCATGCTAGGATTAACAGGAAAAAACAAAAAATTTCAGAATTGCACCTTGCAATGTGGAGATATTACTGTTTGTGCATTTACAATATTCATTGATTTTTGCCATTGAAAAACATGTTTTTCATATACCAGAAATGTTTGAAGCTACTGACTGAATGAAAGGAGCTGGCATCTCACTCTCTTTGAATCTTCTTTATCATGCTAGGATTAACAGGAAAAAGCAAAAAATTTCAGAATTGCACCTTGCAATGTGGAGATATTACTGTTTGTGCATTTACAATATTCATTGATTTTTGCCATTGAAAAACGTCCAGAAATGTTTGAAGCTACTGACTGAATGAAAGGAGCTGGCATCTCACTCTCTTTGAATCTTCTTTATCATGCTAGGATTAGCAGGAAAAAGCAAAAAATTTCAGAATTGCACCTTGCAATGTGGAGATATTACTGTTTGTGCATTTACAATATTCATTGATTTTTGCCATTGAAAAACGTCCAGAAATGTTTGAAGCTACTGACTGAATGAAAGGAGCTGGCATCTCACTCTCTTTGAATCTTCTTTATCATGCTAGGATTAGCAGGAAAAAGCAAAAAATTTCAGAATTGCACCTTGCAATGTGGAGATATTACTGTTTGTGCATTTACAATATTCATTGATTTTTGCCATTGAAAAACATGTTTTTCATATACCAGAAATGTTTGAAGCTACTGACTGAATGAAAGGAGCTGGCATCTCACTCTCTTTGAATCTTCTTTATCATGCTAGGATTAGCAGGAAAAAGCAAAAAATTTCAGAATTGCACCTTGCAATGTGGAGATATTACTGTTTGTGCATTTACAATATTCATTGATTTTTGCCATTGAAAAACATGTTTTTCATATACTAGAAATGTTTGAAGCTACTGACTGAATGAAAGGAGCTGGCATCTCACTCTCTTTAAATCTTCTTTATCATGCTAGGATTAACAGGAAAAAGCAAAAAATTTCAGAATTGCACCTTGCAATGTGGAGATATTACTGTTTGTGCATTTACAATATTCATTGATTTTTGCCATTGAAAAACGTCCAGAAATGTTTGAAGCTACTGACTGAATGAAAGGAGCTGGCATCTCACTCTCTTTGAATCTTCTTTATCATGCTAGGATTAGCAGGAAAAAGCAAAAAATTTCAGAATTGCACCTTGCAATGCGGAGAAATTACTGTTTGTGCATTTACAATATTCATTGATTTTTGCCATTGAAAAACATCAATCATTTCTGGTATATGAATAACATGATATTTTTCAATGGCAAAAATCAATGAATTTTGTAAATGCACAAACAGTAATTTCTCCGCATTGCAAGGCGCAATTCTGAAATTTTTTGCTTTTTCCTGCTCCTCTTAGCATGATAAAGAAGATTCAAAGAGAGTGAGATGCCAGCTCCTTTCATTCAGTCAGTAGCTTCAATCATTTCTGGACATTTTTCAATGGCAAAAATCAATGAATATTGTACATGCACAAACAGTAATTTCTCCGCATTGCAAGGTGCAATTCTGAAATTTTTTGCTTTTTCCTGCTCCTCTTAGCATGATAAAGAAGATTCAAAGAGAGTGAGATGCCAGCTCCTTTCATTCAGTCAGTAGCTTCAATCATTTCTGGACGTTTTTCAATGGCAAAAATCAATGAATATTGTAAATGCACAAACAGTAATTTCTCCGCATTGCAAGGTGCAATTCTGAAATTTTTTGCTTTTTCCTGCTCCTCTTAGCATGATAAAGAAGATTCAAAGAGAGTGAGATGCCAGCTCCTTTCATTCAGTCAGTACCTTCAATCATTTCTGGACGTTTTTCAATGGCAAAAATCAATGAATATTGTAAATGCACAAACAGTAATTTCTCCGCATTGCAAGGTGCAATTCTGAAATTTTTTGCTTTTTCCTGCTCCTCTTAGCATGATAAAGAAGATTCAAAGAGAGTGAGATGCCAGCTCCTTTCATTCAGTCAGTAGCTTCAATCATTTCTGGACGCTTTTCAATGGCAAAATTCAATGAATATTGTAAATGCACAAACTGTAATTTCTCCGCATTGCAAGGTGCAATTCTGAAATTTTTTGCTTTTTCCTGCTCCTCTTAGCATGATAAAGAAGATTCAAAGAGAGTGAGATGCCATCTCCTTTCATTCAGTCAGTAGCTTCAATCATTTCTGGTATATGAATAACATGATGTTTTTCAATAGCAAAAATCAATGAATATTGTAAATGCACAAACAGTAATTTCTCCGCATTGCAAGGTGCAATTCTGAAATTTTTTGCTTTTTCCTGCTCCTCTTAGCATGATAAAGAAGACTCAAAGAGAGTGAGATGCCAGCTCCTTTCATTCAGTCAGTAGCTTCAATCATTTCTGGACGTTTTTCAATGGCAAAAATCAATGAATATTGTAAATGCACAAACAGTAATTTCTCCGCATTGCAAGGTGCAATTCTGAAATTTTTTGCTTTTTCCTGCTCCTCTTAGCATGATAAACAAGATTCAAAGAGAGTGAGATGCCAGCTCCTTTCATTCAGTCAGTAGCTTCAATCATTTCTGGACGTTTTTCAATGGCAAAAATCATTGAATATTGTAAATGCACAAACAGTAATTTCTCCGCATTGCAAGGTGCAATTCTGAAATTTTTTGCTTTTTCCTGCTCCTCTTAGCATGATAAAGAAGATTCAAAGAGAGTGAGATGCCAGCTCCTTTCATTCAGTCAGTAGCTTCAAACATTTCTGGTATATGAATAACATGATGTTTTTCAATGGCAAAAATCAATGAATATTGTAAATGCACAAACAGTAATTTCTCCGCATTGCAAGGTGCAATTCTGAAATTTTTTGCTTTTTCCTGCTCCTCTTAGCATGATAAAGAAGATTCAAAGAGAGTGAGATGCCAGCTCCTTTCGTTCAGTCAGTAGCTTCAATCATTTCTGGACGTTTTTCAATGGCAAAAATCATTGAATATTATAAATGCACAAACAGTAATTTCTCCGCATTGCAAGGTGCAATTCTGAAATTTTTTACTTTTTCCTGCTCCTCTTAGCATGATAAAGAAGATTCAAAGAGAGTGAGATGCCAGCTCCTTTCATTCAGTCAGTAGCTTCAATCATTTCTGGTATATGAATAACATGATGTTTTTCAATGGCAAAAATCAATGAATATTGTAAATGCACAAACAGTAATTTCTCCGCATTGCAAGGTGCAATTCTGAAATTTTTTGCTTTTTCCTGCTCCTCTTAGCATGATAAAGAAGATTCAAAGAGAGTGAGATGCCAGCTCCTTTCATTCAGTCAGTAGCTTCAATCATTTCTGGACGTTTTTCAATGGCAAAAATCAATGAATATTGTAAATGCACAAACAGTAATTTCTCCGCATTGCAAGGTGCAATTCTGAAATTTTTTGCTTTTTCCTGCTCCTCTTAGCATGATAAAGAAGATTCAAAGAGAGTGAGATGCCAGCTCCTTTCATTCAGTCAGTAGCATCAAACATTTCTGGTATATGAATAACATGATGTTTTTCAATGGCAAAAATCAATGAATATTGTAAATGCACAAACAGTAATTTCTTCGCATTGCAAGGTGCAATTCTGAAATTTTTTGCTTTTTCCTGCTCCTCTTAGCATGATAAAGAAGATTCAAAGAGAGTGAGATGCCAGCTCCTTTCATTCAGTCAGTAGCTTCAAACATTTCTGGTATATGAATAACATGATGTTTTTCAATGGCGGCAAAAATCAATGAATATTGTAAATGCACAAACAGTAATTTCTCCGCATTGCAAGGTGCAATTCTGAAATTTTTTGCTTTTTCCTGCTCCTCTTAGCATGATAAAGAAGATTCAAAGAGAGTGAGATGCCAGCTCCTTTCATTCAGTCAGTAGCTTCAATCATTTCTGGACGTTTTTCAATGGCAAAAATCATTGAATATTGTAAATGCACAAACAGTAATTTCTCCGCATTGCAAGGTGCAATTCTGAAATTTTTTACTTTTTCCTGCTCCTCTTAGCATGATAAAGAAGATTCAAAGAGAGTGAGATGCCAGCTCCTTTCATTCAGTCAGTAGCTTCAATCATTTCTGGTATATGAATAACATGATGTTTTTCAATCGCAAAAATCAATGAATATTGTAAATGCACAAACAGTAATTTCTCCGCATTGCAAGGTGCAATTCTGAAATGTTTTGCTTTTTCCTGCTCCTCTTAGCATGATAAAGAAGATTCAAAGAGAGTGAGATGCCAGCTCCTTTCATTCAGTCAGTAGCTTCAATCATTTCTGGACGTTTTTCAATGGCAAAAATCAATGAATATTGTAAATGCACAAACAGTAATTTCTCCGCATTGCAAGGTGCAATTCTGAAATTTTTTGCTTTTTCCTGCTCCTCTTAGCATGACAAAGAAGATTCAAAGAGAGTGAGATGCCAGATCCTTTCCTTCAGTCAGTAGCTTCAATCATTTCTGGTATATGAATAACATGATGTTTTTCAATGGCAAAAATCAATGAATATTGTAAATGCACAAACAGTAATTTCTCCGCATTGCAAGGCGCAATTCTGAAATTTTTTGCTTTTTCCTGCTCCTCTTAGCATGATAAAGAAGATTCAAAGAGAGTGAGATGCCAGCTCCTTTCATTCAGTCAGTAGCTTCAATCATTTCTGGACATTTTTCAATGGCAAAAATCAATGAATATTGTAAATGCACAAACAGTAATTTCTCCGCATTGCAAGGTGCAATTCTGAAATTTTTTGCTTTTTCCTGCTCCTCTTAGCATGATAAAGAAGATTCAAAGAGAGTGAGATGCCAGCTCCTTTCATTCAGTCAGTAGCTTCAATCATTTCTGGACGTTTTTCAATGGCAAAAATCAATGAATATTGTAAATGCACAAACAGTAATTTCTCCGCATTGCAAGGTGCAATTCTGAAATTTTTTGCTTTTTCCTGCTCCTCTTAGCATGATAAAGAAGATTCAAAGAGAGTGAGATGCCAGCTCCTTTCATTCAGTCAGTAGCTTCAATCATTTCTGGACGTTTTTCAATGGCAAAAATCAATGAATATTGTAAATGCACAAACTGCAATTTCTCCGCATTGCAAGGTGCAATTCTGAATTTTTTTGCTTTTTCCTGCTCCTCTTAGCATGATAAAGAAGATTCAAAGAGAGTGAGATGCCAGCTCCTTTCATTCAGTCAGTAGCTTCAATCATTTCTGGTATATGAATAACATGATGTTTTTCAATGGCAAAAATCAATGAATATTGTAAATGCACAAACAGTAATTTCTCCGCATTGAAAGGTGCAATTCTGAAATTTTTTGCTTTTTCCTGCTCCTCTTAGCATGATAAAGAAGATTCAAAGAGAGTGAGATGCCAGCTCCTTTCATTCAGTCAGTAGCTTCAATCATTTCTGGACGTTTTTCAATGGCAAAAATCATTGAATATTGTAAATGCACAAACAGTAATTTCTCCGCATTGCAAGGTGCAATTCTGAAATTTTTTACTTTTTCCTGCTCCTCTTAGCATGATAAAGAAGATTCAAAGAGTGTGAGATGCCAGCTCCTTTCATTCAGTCAGTAGCTTCAATCATTTCTGGTATATGAATAACATGATGTTTTTCAATCGCAAAAATCAATGAATATTGTAAATGCACAAACAGTAATTTCTCCGCATTGCAAGGTGCAATTCTGAAATGTTTTGCTTTTTCCTGCTCCTCTTAGCATGATAAAGAAGATTCAAAGAGAGTGAGATGCCAGCTCCTTTCATTCAGTCAGTAGCTTCAATCATTTCTGGACGTTTTTCAATGGCAAAAATCAATGAATATTGTAAATGCACAAACAGTAATTTCTCCGCATTGCAAGGTGCAATTCTGAAATTTTTTGCTTTTTCCTGCTCCTCTTAGCATGACAAAGAAGATTCAAAGAGAGTGAGATGCCAGATCCTTTCCTTCAGTCAGTAGCTTCAATCATTTCTGGTATATGAATAACATGATGTTTTTCAATGGCAAAAATCAATGAATTTTGTAAATGCACAAACAGTAATTTCTCCGCATTGCAAGGCGCAATTCTGAAATTTTTTGCTTTTTCCTGCTCCTCTTAGCATGATAAAGAAGATTCAAAGAGAGTGAGATGCCAGCTCCTTTCATTCAGTCAGTAGCTTCAATCATTTCTGGACATTTTTCAATGGCAAAAATCAATGAATATTGTAAATGCACAAACAGTAATTTCTCCGCATTGCAAGGTGCAATTCTGAAATTTTTTGCTTTTTCCTGCTCCTCTTAGCATGATAAAGAAGATTCAAAGAGAGTGAGATGCCAGCTCCTTTCATTCAGTCAGTAGCTTCAATCATTTCTGGACGTTTTTCAATGGCAAAAATCAATGAATATTGTAAATGCACAAACAGTAATTTCTCCGCATTGCAAGGTGCAATTCTGAAATTTTTTGCTTTTTCCTGCTCCTCTTAGCATGATAAAGAAGATTCAAAGAGAGTGATATGCCAGCTCCTTTCATTCAGTCAGTAGCTTCAATCATTTCTGGACGTTTTTCAATGGCAAAAATCATTGAATATTGTAAATGCACAAACAGTAATTTCTCCGCATTGCAAGGTGCAATTCTGAAATTTTTTACTTTTTCCTGCTCCTCTTAGCATGATAAAGAAGATTCAAAGAGAGTGAGATGCCAGCTCCTTTCATTCAGTCAGTAGCTTCAATCATTTCTGGTATATGAATAACATGATGTTTTTCAATCGCAAAAATCAATGAATATTGTAAATGCACAAACAGTAATTTCTCCGCATTGCAAGGTGCAATTCTGAAATGTTTTGCTTTTTCCTGCTCCTCTTAGCATGATAAAGAAGATTCAAAGAGAGTGAGATGCCAGCTCCTTTCATTCAGTCAGTAGCTTCAATCATTTCTGGACGTTTTTCAATGGCAAAAATCAATGAATATTGTAAATGCACAAACAGTAATTTCTCCGCATTGCAAGGTGCAATTCTGAAATTTTTTGCTTTTTCCTGCTCCTCTTAGCATGACAAAGAAGATTCAAAGAGAGTGAGATGCCAGATCCTTTCCTTCAGTCAGTAGCTTCAATCATTTCTGGTATATGAATAACATGATGTTTTTCAATGGCAAAAATCAATGAATTTTGTAAATGCACAAACAGTAATTTCTCCGCATTGCAAGGCGCAATTCTGAAATTTTTTGCTTTTTCCTGCTCCTCTTAGCATGATAAAGAAGATTCAAAGAGAGTGAGATGCCAGCTCCTTTCATTCAGTCAGTAGCTTCAATCATTTCTGGACGCTTTTCAATGGCAAAATTCAATGAATATTGTAAATGCACAAACTGTAATTTCTCCGCATTGCAAGGTGCAATTCTGAAATTTTTTGCTTTTTCCTGCTCCTCTTAGCATGATAAAGAAGATTCAAAGAGAGTGAGATGCCAGCTCCTTTCATTCAGTCAGTAGCTTCAATCATTTCTGGTATATGAATAACATGATGTTTTTCAATAGCAAAAATCAATGAATATTGTAAATGCACAAACAGTAATTTCTCCGCATTGCAAGGTGCAATTCTGAAATTTTTTGCTTTTTCCTGCTCCTCTTAGCATGATAAAGAAGACTCAAAGAGAGTGAGATGCCAGCTCCTTTCATTCAGTCAGTAGCTTCAATCATTTCTGGACGTTTTTCAATGGCAAAAATCAATGAATATTGTAAATGCACAAACAGTAATTTCTCCGCATTGCAAGGTGCAATTCTGAAATTTTTTGCTTTTTCCTGCTCCTCTTAGCATGATAAAGAAGATTCAAAGAGAGTGAGATGCCAGCTCCTTTCATTCAGTCAGTAGCTTCAATCATTTCTGGACGTTTTTCAATGGCAAAAATCAATGAATATTGTAAATGCACAAACTATAATTTCTCCGCATTGCAAGGTGCAATTCTGAAATTTTTTGCTTTTTCCTGCTCCTCTTAGCATGATAAAGAAGATTCAAAGAGAGTGAGATGCCAGCTCCTTTCATTCAGTCAGTAGCTTCAATCATTTCTGGTATATGAATAACATGATGTTTTTCAATAGCAAAAATCAATGAATATTGTAAATGCACAAACAGTAATTTCTCCGCATTGCAAGGTGCAATTCTGAAATTTTTTGCTTTTTCCTGCTCCTCTTAGCATGATAAAGAAGATTCAAAGAGAGTGAGATGCCAGCTCCTTTCATTCAGTCAGTAGCTTCAATCATTTCTGGACGTTTTTCAATGGCAAAAATCAATGAATATTGTAAATGCACAAACTATAATTTCTCCGCATTGCAAGGTGCAATTCTGAAATTTTTTGCTTTTTCCTGCTCCTCTTAGCATGATAAAGAAGATTCAAAGAGAGTGAGATGCCAGCTCCTTTCATTCAGTCAGTAGCTTCAATCATTTCTGGTATATGAATAACATGATGTTTTTCAATAGCAAAAATCAATGAATATTGTAAATGCACAAACAGTAATTTCTCCGCATTGCAAGGTGCAATTCTGAAATTTTTTGCTTTTTCCTGCTCCTCTTAGCATGATAAAGAAGATTCAAAGAGAGTGAGATGCCAGCTCCTTTCATTCAGTCAGTAGCTTCAATCATTTCTGGACGTTTTTCAATGGCAAAAATCATTGAATATTGTAAATGCACAAACAGTAATTTCTCCGCATTGCAAGGTGCAATTCTGAAATTTTTTACTTTTTCCTGCTCCTCTTAGCATGATAAAGAAGATTCAAAGAGTGTGAGATGCCAGCTCCTTTCATTCAGTCAGTAGCTTCAATCATTTCTGGTATATGAATAACATGATGTTTTTCAATCGCAAAAATCAATGAATATTGTAAATGCACAAACAGTAATTTCTCCGCATTGCAAGGTGCAATTCTGAAATGTTTTGCTTTTTCCTGCTCCTCTTAGCATGATAAAGAAGATTCAAAGAGAGTGAGATGCCAGCTCCTTTCATTCAGTCAGTAGCTTCAATCATTTCTGGACGTTTTTCAATGGCAAAAATCAATGAATATTGTAAATGCACAAACAGTAATTTCTCCGCATTGCAAGGTGCAATTCTGAAATTTTTTGCTTTTTCCTGCTCCTCTTAGCATGACAAAGAAGATTCAAAGAGAGTGAGATGCCAGATCCTTTCCTTCAGTCAGTAGCTTCAATCATTTCTGGTATATGAATAACATGATGTTTTTCAATGGCAAAAATCAATGAATTTTGTAAATGCACAAACAGTAATTTCTCCGCATTGCAAGGCGCAATTCTGAAATTTTTTGCTTTTTCCTGCTCCTCTTAGCATGATAAAGAAGATTCAAAGAGAGTGAGATGCCAGCTCCTTTCATTCAGTCAGTAGCTTCAATCATTTCTGGACATTTTTCAATGGCAAAAATCAATGAATATTGTAAATGCACAAACAGTAATTTCTCCGCATTGCAAGGTGCAATTCTGAAATTTTTTGCTTTTTCCTGCTCCTCTTAGCATGATAAAGAAGATTCAAAGAGAGTGAGATGCCAGCTCCTTTCATTCAGTCAGTAGCTTCAATCATTTCTGGACGTTTTTCAATGGCAAAAATCAATGAATATTGTAAATGCACAAACAGTAATTTCTCCGCATTGCAAGGTGCAATTCTGAAATTTTTTGCTTTTTCCTGCTCCTCTTAGCATGATAAAGAAGATTCAAAGAGAGTGATATGCTAGCTCCTTTCATTCAGTCAGTAGCTTCAATCATTTCTGGACGTTTTTCAATGGCAAAAATCATTGAATATTGTAAATGCACAAACAGTAATTTCTCCGCATTGCAAGGTGCAATTCTGAAATTTTTTACTTTTTCCTGCTCCTCTTAGCATGATAAAGAAGATTCAAAGAGAGTGAGATGCCAGCTCCTTTCATTCAGTCAGTAGCTTCAATCATTTCTGGTATATGAATAACATGATGTTTTTCAATCGCAAAAATCAATGAATATTGTAAATGCACAAACAGTAATTTCTCCGCATTGCAAGGTGCAATTCTGAAATGTTTTGCTTTTTCCTGCTCCTCTTAGCATGATAAAGAAGATTCAAAGAGAGTGAGATGCCAGCTCCTTTCATTCAGTCAGTAGCTTCAATCATTTCTGGACGTTTTTCAATGGCAAAAATCAATGAATATTGTAAATGCACAAACAGTAATTTCTCCGCATTGCAAGGTGCAATTCTGAAATTTTTTGCTTTTTCCTGCTCCTCTTAGCATGACAAAGAAGATTCAAAGAGAGTGAGATGCCAGATCCTTTCCTTCAGTCAGTAGCTTCAATCATTTCTGGTATATGAATAACATGATGTTTTTCAATGGCAAAAATCAATGAATTTTGTAAATGCACAAACAGTAATTTCTCCGCATTGCAAGGCGCAATTCTGAAATTTTTTGCTTTTTCCTGCTCCTCTTAGCATGATAAAGAAGATTCAAAGAGAGTGAGATGCCAGCTCCTTTCATTCAGTCAGTAGCTTCAATCATTTCTGGACGCTTTTCAATGGCAAAATTCAATGAATATTGTAAATGCACAAACTGTAATTTCTCCGCATTGCAAGGTGCAATTCTGAAATTTTTTGCTTTTTCCTGCTCCTCTTAGCATGATAAAGAAGATTCAAAGAGAGTGAGATGCCAGCTCCTTTCATTCAGTCAGTAGCTTCAATCATTTCTGGTATATGAATAACATGATGTTTTTCAATAGCAAAAATCAATGAATATTGTAAATGCACAAACAGTAATTTCTCCGCATTGCAAGGTGCAATTCTGAAATTTTTTGCTTTTTCCTGCTCCTCTTAGCATGATAAAGAAGACTCAAAGAGAGTGAGATGCCAGCTCCTTTCATTCAGTCAGTAGCTTCAATCATTTCTGGACGTTTTTCAATGGCAAAAATCAATGAATATTGTAAATGCACAAACAGTAATTTCTCCGCATTGCAAGGTGCAATTCTGAAATTTTTTGCTTTTTCCTGCTCCTCTTAGCATGATAAAGAAGATTCAAAGAGAGTGAGATGCCAGCTCCTTTCATTCAGTCAGTAGCTTCAATCATTTCTGGACGTTTTTCAATGGCAAAAATCAATGAATATTGTAAATGCACAAACTATAATTTCTCCGCATTGCAAGGTGCAATTCTGAAATTTTTTGCTTTTTCCTGCTCCTCTTAGCATGATAAAGAAGATTCAAAGAGAGTGAGATGCCAGCTCCTTTCATTCAGTCAGTAGCTTCAATCATTTCTGGTATATGAATAACATGATGTTTTTCAATAGCAAAAATCAATGAATATTGTAAATGCACAAACAGTAATTTCTCCGCATTGCAAGGTGCAATTCTGAAATTTTTTGCTTTTTCCTGCTCCTCTTAGCATGATAAAGAAGATTCAAAGAGAGTGAGATGCCAGCTCCTTTCATTCAGTCAGTAGCTTCAATCATTTCTGGACGTTTTTCAATGGCAAAAATCAATGAATATTGTAAATGCACAAACTATAATTTCTCCGCATTGCAAGGTGCAGTTCTGAAATTTTTTGCTTTTTCCTGCTCCTCTTAGCATGATAAAGAAGATTCAAAGAGAGTGAGATGCCAGCTCCTTTCATTCAGTCAGTAGCTTCAATCATTTCTGGTATATGAATAACATGATGTTTTTCAATAGCAAAAATCAATGAATATTGTAAATGCACAAACAGTAATTTCTCCGCATTGCAAGGTGCAATTCTGAAATTTTTTGCTTTTTCCTGCTCCTCTTAGCATGATAAAGAAGATTCAAAGAGAGTGAGATGCCAGCTCCTTTCATTCAGTCAGTAGCTTCAATCATTTCTGGACGTTTTTCAATGGCAAAAATCAATGAATATTGTAAATGCACAAACAGTAATTTCTCCGCATTGCAAGGTGCAATTCTGAAATTTTTTGCTTTTTCCTGCTCCTCTTAGCATGATAAACAAGATTCAAAGAGAGTGAGATGCCAGCTCCTTTCATTCAGTCAGTAGCTTCAATCATTTCTGGACGTTTTTCAATGGCAAAAATCATTGAATATTGTAAATGCACAAACAGTAATTTCTCCGCATTGCAAGGTGCAATTCTGAAATTTTTTGCTTTTTCCTGCTCCTCTTAGCATGATAAAGAAGATTCAAAGAGAGTGAGATGCCAGCTCCTTTCATTCAGTCAGTAGCTTCAAACATTTCTGGTATATGAATAACATGATGTTTTTCAATGGCAAAAATCAATGAATATTGTAAATGCACAAACAGTAATTTCTCCGCATTGCAAGGTGCAATTCTGAAATTTTTTGCTTTTTCCTGCTCCTCTTAGCATGATAAAGAAGATTCAAAGAGAGTGAGATGCCAGCTCCTTTCGTTCAGTCAGTAGCTTCAATCATTTCTGGACGTTTTTCAATGGCAAAAATCATTGAATATTATAAATGCACAAACAGTAATTTCTCCGCATTGCAAGGTGCAATTCTGAAATTTTTTACTTTTTCCTGCTCCTCTTAGCATGATAAAGAAGATTCAAAGAGAGTGAGATGCCAGCTCCTTTCATTCAGTCAGTAGCTTCAATCATTTCTGGTATATGAATAACATGATGTTTTTCAATGGCAAAAATCAATGAATATTGTAAATGCACAAACAGTAATTTCTCCACATTGCAAGGTGCAATTCTGAAATTTTTTGCTTTTTCCTGCTCCTCTTAGCATGATAAAGAAGATTCAAAGAGAGTGAGATGCCAGCTCCTTTCATTCAGTCAGTAGCTTCAATCATTTCTGGACGTTTTTCAATGGCAAAAATCAATGAATATTGTAAATGCACAAACAGTAATTTCTCCGCATTGCAAGGTGCAATTCTGAAATTTTTTGCTTTTTCCTGCTCCTCTTAGCATGATAAAGAAGATTCAAAGAGAGTGAGATGCCAGCTCCTTTCATTCAGTCAGTAGCATCAAACATTTCTGGTATATGAATAACATGATGTTTTTCAATGGCAAAAATCAATGAATATTGTAAATGCACAAACAGTAATTTCTTCGCATTGCAAGGTGCAATTCTGAAATTTTTTGCTTTTTCCTGCTCCTCTTAGCATGATAAAGAAGATTCAAAGAGAGTGAGATGCCAGCTCCTTTCATTCAGTCAGTAGCTTCAAACATTTCTGGTATATGAATAACATGATGTTTTTCAATGGCGGCAAAAATCAATGAATATTGTAAATGCACAAACAGTAATTTCTCCGCATTGCAAGGTGCAATTCTGAAATTTTTTGCTTTTTCCTGCTCCTCTTAGCATGATAAAGAAGATTCAAAGAGAGTGAGATGCCAGCTCCTTTCATTCAGTCAGTAGCTTCAATCATTTCTGGACGTTTTTCAATGGCAAAAATCATTGAATATTGTAAATGCACAAACAGTAATTTCTCCGCATTGCAAGTTGCAATTCTGAAATTTTTTACTTTTTCCTGCTCCTCTTAGCATGATAAAGAAGATTCAAAGAGAGTGAGATGCCAGCTCCTTTCATGCAGTCAGTAGCTTCAATCATTTCTGGTATATGAATAACATGATGTTTTTCAATCGCAAAAATCAATGAATATTGTAAATGCACAAACAGTAATTTCTCCGCATTGCAAGGTGCAATTCTGAAATGTTTTGCTTTTTCCTGCTCCTCTTAGCATGATAAAGAAGATTCAAAGAGAGTGAGATGCCAGCTCCTTTCATTCAGTCAGTAGCTTCAATCATTTCTGGACGTTTTTCAATGGCAAAAATCAATGAATATTGTAAATGCACAAACAGTAATTTCTCCGCATTGCAAGGTGCAATTCTGAAATTTTTTGCTTTTTCCTGCTCCTCTTAGCATGACAAAGAAGATTCAAAGAGAGTGAGATGCCAGATCCTTTCCTTCAGTCAGTAGCTTCAATCATTTCTGGTATATGAATAACATGATGTTTTTCAATGGCAAAAATCAATGAATTTTGTAAATGCACAAACAGTAATTTCTCCGCATTGCAAGGCGCAATTCTGAAATTTTTTGCTTTTTCCTGCTCCTCTTAGCATGATAAAGAAGATTCAAAGAGAGTGAGATGCCAGCTCCTTTCATTCAGTCAGTAGCTTCAATCATTTCTGGACATTTTTCAATGGCAAAAATCAATGAATATTGTAAATGCACAAACAGTAATTTCTCCGCATTGCAAGGTGCAATTCTGAAATTTTTTGCTTTTTCCTGCTCCTCTTAGCATGATAAAGAAGATTCAAAGAGAGTGAGATGCCAGCTCCTTTCATTCAGTCAGTAGCTTCAATCATTTCTGGACGTTTTTCAATGGCAAAAATCAATGAATATTGTAAATGCACAAACAGTAATTTCTCCGCATTGCAAGGTGCAATTCTGAAATTTTTTGCTTTTTCCTGCTCCTCTTAGCATGATAAAGAAGATTCAAAGAGAGTGAGATGCCAGCTCCTTTCATTCAGTCAGTAGCTTCAATCATTTCTGGACGTTTTTCAATGGCAAAAATCAATGAATATTGTAAATGCACAAACTGCAATTTCTCCGCATTGCAAGGTGCAATTCTGAATTTTTTTGCTTTTTCCTGCTCCTCTTAGCATGATAAAGAAGATTCAAAGAGAGTGAGATGCCAGCTCCTTTCATTCAGTCAGTAGCTTCAATCATTTCTGGTATATGAATAACATGATGTTTTTCAATGGCAAAAATCAATGAATATTGTAAATGCACAAACAGTAATTTCTCCGCATTGCAAGGTGCAATTCTGAAATTTTTTGCTTTTTCCTGCTCCTCTTAGCATGATAAAGAAGATTCAAAGAGAGTGAGATGCCAGCTCCTTTCATTCAGTCAGTAGCTTCAATCATTTCTGGACGTTTTTCAATGGCAAAAATCATTGAATATTGTAAATGCACAAACAGTAATTTCTCCGCATTGCAAGGTGCAATTCTGAAATTTTTTACTTTTTCCTGCTCCTCTTAGCATGATAAAGAAGATTCAAAGAGAGTGAGATGCCAGCTCCTTTCATTCAGTCAGTAGCTTCAATCATTTCTGGTATATGAATAACATGATGTTTTTCGATCGCAAAAATCAATGAATATTGTAAATGCACAAACAGTAATTTCTCCGCATTGCAAGGTGCAATTCTGAAATGTTTTGCTTTTTCCTGCTCCTCCTAGCATGATAAAGAAGATTCAAAGAGAGTGAGATGCCAGCTCCTTTCATTCAGTCAGTAGCTTCAATCATTTCTGGACGTTTTTCAATGGCAAAAATCAATGAATATTGTAAATGCACAAACAGTAATTTCTCCGCATTGCAAGGTGCAATTCTGAAATTTTTTGCTTTTTCCTGCTCCTCTTAGCATGACAAAGAAGATTCAAAGAGAGTGAGATGCCAGATCCTTTCCTTCAGTCAGTAGCTTCAATCATTTCTGGTATATGAATAACATGATGTTTTTCAATGGCAAAAATCAATGAATTTTGTAAATGCACAAACAGTAATTTCTCCGCATTGCAAGGCGCAATTCTGAAATTTTTTGCTTTTTCCTGCTCCTCTTAGCATGATAAATAAGAATCAAAGAGAGTGAGATGCCAGCTCCTTTCATTCAGTCAGTAGCTTCAATCATTTCTGGACATTTTTCAATGGCAAAAATCAATGAATATTGTAAATGCACAAACAGTAATTTCTCCGCATTGCAAGGTGCAATTCTGAAATTTTTTGCTTTTTCCTGCTCCTCTTAGCATGATAAAGAAGATTCAAAGAGAGTGAGATGCCAGCTCCTTTCATTCAGTCAGTAGCTTCAATCATTTCTGGACGTTTTTCAATGGCAAAAATCAATGAATATTGTAAATGCACAAACAGTAATTTCTCCGCATTGCAAGGTGCAATTCTGAAATTTTTTGCTTTTTCCTGCTCCTCTTAGCAAGATAAAGAAGATTCAAAGAGAGTGAGATGCCAGCTCCTTTCATTCAGTCAGTAGCTTCAATCATTTCTGGACGTTTTTCAATGGCAAAAATCATTGAATATTGTAAATGCACAAACAGTAATTTCTCCGCATTGCAAGGTGCAATTCTGAAATTTTTTACTTTTTCCTGCTCCTCTTAGCATGATAAAGAAGATTCAAAGAGAGTGAGATGCCAGCTCCTTTCATTCAGTCAGTAGCTTCAATCATTTCTGGTATATGAATAACATGATGTTTTTCAATCGCAAAAATCAATGAATATTGTAAATGCACAAACAGTAATTTCTCCGCATTGCAAGGTGCAATTCTGAAATGTTTTGCTTTTTCCTGCTCCTCTTAGCATGATAAAGAAGATTCAAAGAGAGTGAGATGCCAGCTCCTTTCATTCAGTCAGTAGCTTCAATCATTTCTGGACGTTTTTCAATGGCAAAAATCAATGAATATTGTAAATGCACAAACAGTAATTTCTCCGCATTGCAAGGTGCAATTCTGAAATTTTTTGCTTTTTCCTGCTCCTCTTAGCATGACAAAGAAGATTCAAAGAGAGTGAGATGCCAGATCCTTTCCTTCAGTCAGTAGCTTCAATCATTTCTGGTATATGAATAACATGATGTTTTTCAATGGCAAAAATCAATGAATTTTGTAAATGCACAAACAGTAATTTCTCCGCATTGCAAGGCGCAATTCTGAAATTTTTTGCTTTTTCCTGCTCCTCTTAGCATGATAAAGAAGATTCAAAGAGAGTGAGATGCCAGCTCCTTTCATTCAGTCAGTAGCTTCAATCATTTCTGGACATTTTTCAATGGCAAAAATCAATGACTATTGTAAATGCACAAACAGTAATTTCTCCGCATTGCAAGGTGCAATTCTGAAATTTTTTGCTTTTTCCTGCTCCTCTTAGCATGATAAAGAAGATTCAAAGAGAGTGAGATGCCAGCTCCTTTCATTCAGTCAGTAGCTTCAATCATTTCTGGACGTTTTTCAATGGCAAAAATCAATGAATATTGTAAATGCACAAACAGTAATTTCTCCGCATTGCAAGGTGCAATTCTGAAATTTTTTGCTTTTTCCTGCTCCTCTTAGCATGATAAAGAAGATTCAAAGAGAGTGAGATGCCAGCTCCTTTCATTCAGTCAGTAGCTTCAATCATTTCTGGACGTTTTTCAATGGCAAAAATCAATGAATATTGTAAATGCACAAACTGCAATTTCTCCGCATTGCAAGGTGCAATTCTGAAATTTTTTGCTTTTTCCTGCTCCTCTTAGCATGATAAAGAAGATTCACAGAGAGTGAGATGCCAGCTCCTTTCATTCAGTCAGTAGCTTCAATCATTTCTGGTATATGAATAACATGATGTTTTTCAATGGCAAAAATCAATGAATATTGTAAATGCACAAACAGTAATTTCTCCGCATTGCAAGGTGCAATTCTGAAATTTTTTGCTTTTTCCTGCTCCTCTTAGCATGATAAAGAAGATTCAAAGAGAGTGAGATGCCAGCTCCTTTCATTCAGTCAGTAGCTTCAATCATTTCTGGACGTTTTTCAATGGCAAAAATCAATGAATATTGTAAATGCACAAACTGCAATTTCTCCGCATTGCAAGGTGCAATTCTGAAATTTTTTGCTTTTTCCTGCTCCTCTTAGCATGATAAAGAAGATTCAAAGAGAGTGAGATGCCAGCTCCTTTCATTCAGTCAGTAGCTTCAATCATTTCTGGTTTATGAATAACATGATGTTTTTCAATAGCAAAAATCAATGAATATTGTAAATGCACAAACAGTAATTTCTCCGCATTGCAAGGTGCAATTCTGAAATTTTTGGCTTTTTCCTGCTCCTCTTAGCATGATAAAGAAGATTCAAAGAGAGTGAGATGCCAGCTCCTTTCATTCAGTCAGTAGCTTCA